>NW_027185903.1:4937352-4961405 GCF_028583685.1 Petaurus breviceps papuanus | reverse complement strand
TCTCTCTCTCTCTGTCTGCCTCTGTCTCTGTTTCTAGCTCCATCTCTGTCTCTCTCTCTTTATCCATGTCTCCCCCACTGAGCACAGATCACCACAACAAATATAATAATAATGAGAAAAGCTTGAAATATTGCAAGAATTACCAAAATATGATATAGATACATGATTGGAAAAATGGCGCCCATAGACTCACTTGAGGCAAGGTTGCCACAAACTTTAAATTTCTTTTTTAAAAATGCAGTATTTGCAAAGCACAATAAAATGAGGTATTCCTGTAATAGTTAAACTGCTTGCATCCCTTTGTTACCCTCTTTGTACTGCTTTTTAGTATATTTAACTGAGATTTTTTTTTTGCTGTTTCTGTTGATACTATTTATATAGTGGTAGTTAATCATGTATATAGTTCTTTTATTTCTACTTTCTTCTTAGCTTTATAGATTAGAGTTGGAAGTGACCTTAAAAGTTGTCTCCTACTTTTCTGGTGTGTAAAATGAAGCCCAAAGAGATTAAGTGACTTACCTAAGGTCATATGAGCAAATGAAATATTCAGATCCACATCCCTGGACACTTCTTATTGTGATAGCTCCCTTCACTTGTCGTCATTTTACATGCCGTCCTATACCACCCTGAATTCTTACTTCTTATTGAACAATATTCTCATATTAACATAGCATAACTTAGTCATTCTCTAATAATTCAACACATCCAGAATCTTGTTATTATACATAGAGCTTATGAAAATATTTTTGTAAGGATAGATATGTGTGTACATTTTTTTTTTTGGCTTATATCTTCTTAAAGGTATAATCCTAGTAGTGAGACAATTGAGCCAAAAGGTACTTGGGAAAACAACAAGAATTTTTGTATTATTTTTACATCCTCTTTTTGGAAAAGGTTAAACTAGAACTCAGATCTACCAGTAACTTATGAATGTTCTTGTGCATTATTTTACAACTGTCCCAGCACTGAATTTTATTGATTTTTACTGTCCTTACCAGCTCAATTGTTTTAAAATGGTATTCCAGAATTATTCTAATTTCCATATCTTTAAATATTAGTGAAATCAGAATTTTTTCAGTGTTATTGATAATTTGTGTTTCTTCTTTCATAAACTACCTCTTCATATGAATAAGAGAGTGACTATAATTCATTAATTTGTGAGAGTTTATTGCAGCTTTTGTATCAGACTTTTTCCAGAACTATTTATTGAAAAGATTCCACTACCTCAGTTTCTTTCTTTTTTATTCCAGATATATGGCAGGGGTGGCGTGTTGTGACAAAGCTTTTATATAGTCAGATTTGTACATTTTGCCTCATGATTATGAAAGATAGAAAATTTATTAGTATTTTTTATTTAGATCTTTAATACATTTGAAATATGTGATATATAATATGGTATATAGAACTAGCATCATTTTTTTTTTTGCCAAACTACCACTGAATTTTCCTGAGGGTTTTAATTAGATAGTGGATTTTTTCATCTGGGGTGTTGTCATTTTTGGTTTATCTAACACTTGTCTACTATATATGTTTGACTGTATATCAGTATTATCTGATCTATTTCACTGCTCTATTTTTTTCTCCTTTTTCATTCAGTGGTAGTTAATTTTTAACTGTAGTATAATTTGAAATTTGACAATGCAAGTTTCCTTTCCTTTTGTTTTTCCCAGTTCCCATGGTTGTTGACATTTTGTTCTTTTGTATTAATTTTGTTACTATTTTAGCAATTCTATAATCTACCCTCTTGGTGTTTTTGCTCATTATTGTATTAATTTAATAGGTTAATTTGGGTAGTATCGTCATCTTTATATTTTTATCACCTAACCATGCATACCAAATTGCTCTCCAATTATGTCATTCTGTCTTTATTTCTTTAAAAATTGTTTCATTGTTCTTTTCACACTAGGCTTGTGAGTGTCTTAGTAGGTTAATTCCTAAACATTTAAAACTTTTTGTTGTTATTTCAAATGTGATTTGTTGTATTATTTTAGATAAAGATGTAGAGAGTTTTTAGTGTTTATCTTGCCTACAATATGGTATAGTAGATAAAAAATACTGTTCTCAGAGTCAGAAAAACTTGAGTTCAAATCTTTTCTCTGATTAAGTAAGTAATGACTACATGATGTTGAGCAAGTCACTTAAAACCTTAATAATCTAGGCTATTCTCTAGTCCTATACAATGACAAAAATTTGCTGATCTACATTGTGAGAAGATTTTTCTCTGTATCTCTGATGCTCTATCTCTCCCTTCAAGTCTATGTACACATATAATCTCTCAACATATATAATATTATGTCTATATAATACATGTTATATGTGTGTATAAAATATTTTCCAGGGCAAAACTATCATCTATCCTATCTTATTTATTAGTCTACTATTAGACTTATTAGTCTACTATTTCACTGATGATAGTTATTATCTTGTGTGTGTGTGTGTGTGTGTGTGTGTGTGTGTGTGTGCGCGTGCGTGCTTTTTGCAGGGGGGAAAGGCAGGGCCATTGGGGTTAAGTGACTTGCCCAAGGTCACATGGCTAGTAAGTGTTAATTGTCTGAGATCAGATTTGAACTTGGGTCCTCCTGACTCCAGGGCTCTATTCACTGCACCACCTAGCTGCCCTTATAATTATTCTCTTGATCAATATTGTTGTTGTGGTTGAGTCGTTGGGGTTCACAAGGCATCAAAAATAGCTTTCTTTTCCATTGTTATTCTTTCTTTTTCTGCCATATCATTCTAGATTTTTTAGTTCCGTTTCTGTTTCCTTAGATTGCATATCAGAGCCTGAGATATTAGAATGCAATTGTGCTCCTATTGTCCTTGATGGAGGGATCTATTTGTTAAAGAATTGGATGGAACTTTTCAACCTTTTGCTGTTCTCTCCCAGTTTCAACCTTAAATACTCTTGAAATAATCTGTCTCTGCTGCCAAGTTTTCTATAAACCAGTTTCCCTACCTACCACTTCTAGCTATTTCACTAAATAGCAAAAGAAGACCTCAGTATGTTGGATGACCTCCTAGGGAAGCTTAAAATGAGGGCAGGTACAAGAGCTACACAGGATAAAAAAGCATTGATGGATTGTACCATCGGAGGCTGTACCCACAGCAATGAGGTCGCAGATTCATCCAAATATAAAAGAAGTCACTAGGTATTGTTAACATTTCTAGAATGTTGTTGAACAATAATAAGGAAAATAGACCAGTTTTTTTTATTGTTGTTCCTAGTGAAAAAACTTCTGTTTCTCCATTACCTATAATAGTAAATTTTGTGTTCAGATGAATACTTTTAATCATGTTAAATAAATATCCTTCTATTTCATATGTGCTTTTTGGCATTTTAATATAAATGAATATATTTCATCAAAGAATTTTTCTGCATATATTGATATATATTGGTTTGTTTTATTATTGATATGACATTATGGTTATTTTCCTAATTCTGAATTATTCTTAATGTATAGTTATAGATATGCATTGAACTTGCTCATGATGTATTTTTTATTTGCTAGTATTTTATTTAATATTTTTACTTCAATATGAATTAATGACATGGAGACAGCATAGCGTTGTCTATAGATTGCTGGTTTTAGAGTCAGGATGACTTGGGTTCAAGTAAATCTTACCTCTGAAAAATACTGGCCATGTGACCCTGGATAAGTCACTTAACAAGCACATTGAGCAACTCTCTAACATTATTAGTTATAGAGAAAGTTTTGATCTGCTTTGACACAGGAAGTCATTTTAATAGAATGCTATATACCAGAGGTATCAAACATATAGTCCAAGCACAGGTGGCCATGGATACCATCACTGAATGGGCTCAAACAGAATGAAATGGAATTTGGAAATACTTAAAATAAATAAAAATACAAGAAACAAAATTACATTTTTAAAATATGGTTAAATGCTGTGGGAAGGGAGGATTAGTGACCTAGGTTTCTATCTGAGTTTGACACCCCTGCCTTATATTGATAAAACCAAAAGTCCTATGAAAATTGTATTAATTATATCTATATTTACACATAAACATATGTTGTGTGCATCTATATTAATTAGTCTTTATATATACACATACATATATACACATGTGTATATGTATATATGCACTTATATGTATACATTTTCTCTTTCTATGAATTAGACTTCTTTGGTTTGGGGACCAGCACCCTATTTGTCTTATTGAAAGAACTGAACAAAATATCATTTTCCTCTAAATATGAAGATTAAAGATAATAAAATAATTATATGTTCTTAAAAATGTTTGATAGAAATTGTCTATAAAGCTATCTGGCTCTGGTTGTTTCTGTGGGGATGAGGTGGAGAGGTCATTAATGGTTTGAATAGAAATGTGCATGTGTGTGGTGTACTAAGTATAAGTAGATAGATAGACAGACAGATAGATACACACATACATACACACATGTATACATATCGTATCATATAATAAATAATATATTTTATATAATATAACATTATTTATTTATGTAAATATAAATTATATATGCAAATACATCTACATACAAAATACACATATAGGATGTTCCAAAAGTCTTAGTGCTGTTATAAGATATTAAAACAATATATATTTACCAAGAAGCTTTTGCCCATGTCTTTTCTCTACCTTTTTCTGATTAGTGCTGGATGTTCATTTCCTATGTTGTGTTGCTTTTACAGTAATGATCTCCTGGTTTCCTCCTTCCAAATTTTGTCTCCCAGGCTCTCCTCTTCGCTATAGCTTTTCCCTTATCTTCTTGAGACCCAGAGCTGGTCTGAATTACCACCTCTGAGAATGAGGACCATGCCCAGGAAGGTCAGAGGGCCACTTCAAATTGGAGTGGCTTTAGGAGAGGGGAGAGACCTGATTTCCCTGAGCAAAGGAGTGGTGAATTGGTATTCAATTATTTCTGTTAATAAGAATTACCTGGTGGAAATTAACTATATAATTTCTTCCTATTACTGATGCTATCCTGCATTTAGAGGTTCTTTTATTATTTGGGCAAGTCAGTTCCATGGATATTTGTCATTTTGCCATATTCTGAAGAATCCCACAGTCATCATTTTTAAGGATGTCTTTTATTTATTAAATCAATGTTTTGGCTTTCAGTTTTTAAAAGCTTTCCATTAAATTTAATGATTTCTTATTTCTTTCCCATGTTTATATCTCACTTAAAATCTACTTTGTCTTATATGATAGCTGTAATTTTTTGTTTATTTTTTAGAGTCAATTGACCATAGTAAATTTCATTCCAACCTATCATTTTTAAATCTGTGTGTATCTCCTTATTTAATATGCTCCCTATAGTCAACTTCCTGTTTGGATTATGTTTCTTAGGCACCTGTAACCCTTTTGTTTTCTTTTTGTAGGGGAATTCAATCAATTTATATTCAAGCTTCCAATTTTTGCTAAATATTTTCTGTTGATATTTTATCACTTATTCAGAAAAATAAAATCTCCCTTATTTCACTGTTACTAATTCAACACCAGTCTTTTAATATGTACAAATATTCAGCCACATTCACACACACACATGCACAAAAACACAGAACATTGTTCCTACATGTTTACCTTTTTTCAAAAGAACTCAAATTTTCAGCCTTCTTCTCTCTCTTGATAAGAGAGTTGCTTTAAATCACTGGTTCTCTTTTCCCTCCTTTTTTCTCTTATTCTTTATCTATGATAACCATACTCAAAGTCTTCCACACCTCCTTCTTTTTTTAAAAAGTAAATATTTAGATATATAGTAATTATTTACTTATCTGTTCATTTGCACAAACATATTCCAATACAATTATGTATTATGTTAATCATTAATCACAAAAACACTGCTACTCCTTTCCCCTTTCATGTAGATACATAAAAGTGTTTGTTAATTAAGACAAAGAAAGCTCTTATAGCCTCATACACACAGGTACCTTCTCCTTAAATCCCCACTAGATTTTTGCCAGTATGTTTTGGAGTCAGTGACAGGGTAATTTGTTCAAGAAGTACCATTTCACACCCTGCATAGTTTAGCAAACACTTGTTCAAGAATTGTCAGCAAGCAGTGTTTCTATGACAGTAGTTAACACAGAGTTAGGGAGCATGTAAACCAGCCTTAGGATTACTACTCTTAGTTGGGGAAGGGGAAGTGGGTGAACCAGACATCTAATCATTAAAGCAAAGGAAAGAGAAGGGAATATATATACATTTAAATATATGTATATTTGATGTGTATGTTGAAGTACTTTGCAGGCCTTAAAGAACGATGTACATAAATGCTAGCTATTATTATTATTCATTATAATAATTTAATGTAAATTTTATGTAGAATTAGCAAAACAAAAGTTATTGGTTGTTGTTATTTTTGTTTTCCCCTGAACATCAGCTTTCTCAAAGTAACCATTTTGGGGGTAAAAGAAAAGATTTAAGGAGAAGGTACCTATATGTATGAGGTTATAAGAGCAGAATAGTATTTCTATATGTATATAAACACACATATATGTAGAATATATAAATACATATGTATATTTGTAGAAAGATATAACCATATGTCATATTATTAATATTACCATAGTAATGATATTGATATAATCTTATCTCTCTATATCCAAATTCTCTCTCTCTCTCTCTCTCTCTCTCTCATACACACACACACACACACACACACACACACACACACACATACACACACACACACCATTCTCTTGGGAGGCCGTTATTTAAACCTCTTCAGAATATAAAACACTTTCTAGATCTTCCAAATAAGCATTTCACATTTAATGTTGGCTCTGCGTTATCCAAACAAATCCCAGTCCATTAGTCTTCTGGTGAAATGGTCAGAACAATCTTGTTCTTAGTAAGCTTCTCCAAGACCATTGGAGTGGTTCCTGAGGACTGCTTTCCTCATTGCCAGTCAGCTCCAACCAAAAGGACTTCTGGATCTATTGGGTACACAAATTTTCCCCTAATCCTGCAGACAGTCACATAAGCATAGCTACTGATTCACCTAAGATCAGGAGGGAAAAATAAAAACAAGCACAAAAGAAGCCGCTCAAAACCTAGATTCAGCCTTGCCTCATCAGACCATATGCTAGTGTAGATGCCATTTACTTATAGCCACAGGGCAGCCAGAAGCAGACCAGATACAAGCTTCCCTTCCCCATCCCTGTAGGAAGTGACTGAAAACAGTCCTGACATAATTTGAAGCAAGAAGTGAAGAGAGTACTCAGAGTGACATCATTCCCTTCTAAATTTCCCCCAAACACCAGCTCTTCATGCTCAGAAGCCAGTAAGGGCATTGGCTTATCATCTCAGAATGCTAAGTCCCCTCAGTACTGATTCAGACACATGGTCAGCAGCAGAAGAGTCAGTTTTATACATGTCCTAATCAGTCTCTGCTACATATAAATGACAAAGTAGGCAAATAGATCAATAGTTGTCAATTCTCTCAATCTTAAAGTCTGAGATTATTCCCATATCTTTGGCATCTTCCCCAAGAAACCCCTTCAAACTTTTTTAACCTCCAGTTCAAATCTCCTATAAATACTCAATCAATACAGTCCAGCTGCTTTTCACATCCTCAGTGCTATTTCCACTTTCTCAAGAAACATAACCAGTCATGATATTAAAACTCCAAATGTGATGACTCCATTGCACTTGGCAGTGAAAAGAGTTAGTTAAAAAAAAGAATCTCTACAGATCTATTTGTTGACATCTTTCCAATTTCATCTTCAAGTGACTTCAGTTTGACTTTTGTTTATTGAGTTCTCTCACCTAGCTTCCTTTACACTTTTCTCTATTGCTTTATTGCTATTTTACAAAGCATATTAGGCATATTTTTCCACCATCTATCTCTGTACAATTTTGCACACAAGTTCATATTCTAAATTTCTGTTACCTTTGGTTGCTGTATCTCTCCTCCTGGCAACTAGATCACTACTTGTTAACTAAGGTATGTCTTATGGTTTGTTTTGTTTTTTAAATCTCATTTTAGCAGTTGATTTACAGTGGCTAAACTTGATTATGAAATTATAATGAATGACAATGTCCTTTTTTCCATTCCATTCCTCAACATTTGGCAGTCATTTAAGTAGATTAAATGGGAGTTGCTTTGATCATAGGCAATATCTTTTTTTTTAGTTTTTGTTTTTTCTAGTTTGTTTTCTTGTTGCTTTTTAAAATCTTTGTTCTAACATAAGAGTGATGTGACTATACATAGATAATTGATTAAGAAATTAGCTTTACATCAGTAATGACTTGTTTCTTCTCTGTTAAAATATAACCTGTGTCATTTTTGTGATATTATCTGGTACTATATAAGTGCCAATTGTTATCATGGGTCAATCTATATTAAAACTTTTTTCAATTTGAAAAATAATTAGTTCACTTCACAAAACAGCTTTCTATGCTTGAGCACAGCCAGTTATCAATTGTTCCAAGATGAAGGAAGAGATTAATGATGATGTGATTTCACCTATCAGTTATTCTGGAATCATTCATACTAGACTGTGGAATTTAATCCCCTGATTGTTTCTCATAGTATTCATCTCCTTAATTTTCATTTTCTTAAGCTAACATTAACCATTAATATTGCATATTAACTGATTTGGTGTGGAAGGAAGTCAACCAAAGACCAACATTTTTGTACTTAGTTCAAGTAAGCATTTATTAAGTATGTGCTATGTGGCAGGCATTATGCTAAGTGCTGAAGAAACAAAAAGAGGCAAAATGCAATACTTGCCCTCAAGGGTTTACAATCTAATTCTCTCTCTCTCTCTCTCTCTCTCTCTCTCTCTCTCTCTCTCTCTCTCTCTCTCACTCTCACACACACACACACACACACATACACACACACACACACACACACAAATACTCTGCTCATGAACAATGGTATCTGGGACTTCTGGAGATTAAGAAAGGTGTCTGCTACAAATTTTACAAATAGTCAGTAGGTGGTACAGTGGATAGAGTACTGGGCCTGGAGTCAGAAAGACTCATCTTTGTGAGTTCAAATCCAGTCTCAGATATTTAGTAGCTGTGTGACCCTGGGTAGCTCACTTTACCCCGTTTGCCTCAGTTCCTCATCTGTAAAATGAGCTGGAGAAGGAAATGGCAAAGCATTTCAGAATCTTTGCCAAGAAAACCCAAAATGGGGTCACAAAGAGTCATAAATGACTGGACAACAACAACATTTATTACACTGGCACATTAAGTAGAAAATATTCATATTGGAGACATGTTTGTGTGCATATTTCCCTCATTTCAACATTACATTCATCACTAGGCAGTATTTATTGAGTCATTCTGTCATCCTGCTAGGCTCTTGACAAACTATAAATAGCTGTTAGCAAAAGAGAAAAAACATCTTCTTGAAAGTTACAAATTAAGTAATGTGTAAATCAGATAATACTCCCATATTGACTTCAGCTTTTCAAAGAGCGGTGTGTTCTGAACCTAGCAGCCTAAGAACCAAGCAAGAATAGCACTGTAATCAGACACAATATATGTTCATCTAAACTTCAACTTCAGTTAAGATTTCTTTTAAAGTCTGGAAACAGGTATCGCCTTACTTTTGCACCATGACATTTTTCTTGCTCTCACTTCAGTTTCTGGTCTGTAGCCAGGTCCTGCCCTCATACTGTATTGGTGTATTTGGTTTGTTCGACTGCAAAGGTGAGGAGTCAGAGTTGCAGTTACTCCACTCTTCCAAAATTCACACCCACTCACAAAAAAAGACAACTGCAGGCAGTTGGTACCATGGATTTTATTTGTTCTGGTTGCTCTCTATAGCTCATCCCTAGTTGCATCAGACCCAGACAACAATGAGACCCCAATGGCATCAGGGAACCTAAAAATACCATGAGTTGTCAGGTCACATTATCTGGACTTACTTTACAAATTATACTACATAGCAATTTAGAATGTAGAATTTCCTTATGAACATAACTGCCTGTTATAGAAGCCCCTCATTTTTTGAAGAAAGCAGCCAGCCATGGTCACAAATTCAATGGGTACCAGGATCCTTATTTTTGAAAAGCTGAGATTGAAGAGCTGAGGACCAGACAATGACAGCCTACCATGCTCTCACAGAAGAGCCCACTCCTAAGAAACAAGCCAATGGTATAATGAACTGATGCTCTCATGAAACACAGTTTCTAATCTGTACCCATCCCCCTGAAGCATCTTTTTTTTTGTTTCTTTGTTCCCGCCATAAACTGTTTTTGTTTCTTTGTGCGCCCTTGTATCAACTTTTTTTGTTTCTTTGTTTCTTTTGTGCCCCTTGTATCATCTTTGTTTCTTTATATCTCCCTGAATCATGGTTTTTTTTTTGTTACTTTGTGTTGCCTGTATCAACTTGTTTGTTTCTTTGTACCCCATGTATCATCTTTTTTTGTTTCTTTGTGACCACCTGTATTACCTTTTTGCTTTCTCTATGACCCCATATCATCTTTATTTTTTTTTATTTCTTTTTTGGTTCTGTGTGGATGATTTTTTGAGCCTGTGGGGATGGTGCTGGAATTCCAATCATTCTGCCTTGACCCTTCTCTCATCCCGCCCACCCCATCACCCCATATCCTAACTTTCTTGGTCTCATTAGGCAGATTGACATGATCAAGTAAAATTTCTTCCTGCCTCCCCTAAGAAAACATTGCAGCTTGTCATGGCCACAAATTTAATGAGTCTCAGGACCCAGAGAACCATGAGGAATAGCAGCAGAGTAAGACTATGTCATTTCTTTAGAGAAATCCCTCTGACTTCATAGATTTATGGCTTTATATTTATAAGGGATAACAGAGGCCATCTAATCACTCCTCCCCCCCCCACCCTATTCACACATTTTACAGGTAAAGTAACTGAAGTCCACAAAGTGAGTGGTTTAGCTAAGACCATACAGGTAAGAAGTGGCTTAGATAGAATTTGAACATGGGTCTTCTGACTGTGAAGTCAACACTTTTTCCATGAGACCATTGTATTCCAAGGTTCCAGTCTGGCTCATTTGCATAAGGCTTATCAAATTATACCAGGTTGACTTCCCTTTACTACCACCAGTATCAATACCTTTAGACCTTAAAGTATACAACTGATTCTTCACCTTACAAAAGGGTGTGTGTACCCTAGAGGATGAGTGGCCCTTTGCTTGGTTTCCTAAAGAAGAAAAAGAATTTCAAGGTGGCATGGCACAGTGGGGGGAGCACTGTTTCTGAAGTAGGATGATTTGGGCCTAGCTGACCTTGGGCTAGGCACTTGCCTTCCTTGGGCTTCAGATTCTCATCTAAAAACTGAGGTGGGGAAAGTAGTTGGACTAGATGATATCCAAAGACTTTCCAACTCTAGACCTAATTTTTGTCCTTTTCAAGGAAAAAGCAGGAGTGGTCTCTCAGGTCCAGAAGTTAGCAGCAGAGTACTGATAGCCTCATGATTCTCCAGTATAATGGACAAAAGCATGACCAGTTCAGGAAACTGACAAAGGCAGCAGAAGAGAACCTGCAAATAGTACCTTTTTTCCAATCTGAGAAAATTTAACTAGTATTTTTTCTTAATTTTTAAGAGGCTCTTAAAAGTTTCTCTTTGATGTAGGGTAACAATTTGCTCAGTTATGATTGAAAGAACTCAAAATGATGAATAACAGCAAAAGGAATTAGGGATGCTGAACTTAGAGAACAGAAGATTTAGGAAGGTCTAATTGCCATCTTCAAGAAGGATTATCTAACTGATTATGTGGGGTCTCAGTGGGAAGAACAAGGACAAAAAAATATTGAAATTATATAGAATTCAGAGTCAATTAGCATTTGTTAAGTGCCTACTATGTTCCTGGTACTCCGTTTACAAAGAATGGTAGGTAAAAGATAATCACTGCTCTCAAGGTAACATTCAACAACTATATGTAATCAAGCTATATACAGGATCAATGGGAAATAATCAACAAAGGGAAGACACCAGAAAGAGGGATTAGAAGAGACTTCCCTTAGAAATTGGGATTTTAGTTGGTACTAGAAGAAAATCAGAGAAGCCAGGAAGTGGGAACAAGGATGGAAAACATTTCAAGCATGGGGGATATCCAGAGAAAATACCCAGAGTTGGGAGATGGAGTGTCAAACTTGTTCAAGGAAAAGCAAGGAGGCCATCATCGCTATATTGCAGAGTGTATGGAAAAAGAAATAAGAAGTCTAAAAAGGCACAGTTACAGAGGACTTTTATATTTGATCTTCAAGGTGACAGAGAGCCACTGGAGTTTATGGAGTAGGTGGTGCCAGGGTCGGTGCAAGACATGGTCCTGTTCTTTAAGAAAAATGCTTTGATGGATTAATAAAATGTGAAGCAAGATTCTTAGCTAAGAAGGTGAAAGTGGGGGGAGTCATGAAAGGTTAAAGGAAGGATGAAAAGGTATGGAAGCCATTGTGGGGAGTGGTATAGTGATGTAATTATGGAAGTTTAAAAAGATTGCCTTATAGCAGTGAGGGCCCAGTTGAAGTTATATAACATAAATTTATAACAGAACCAAATGATGTGGCTTTTTTTTTTTAATTTTCACCAACTGCATTCAGTAACATGCAAAGACAGTAAATGGCAGGAATGATCTGAAGTCAATAATTGGCAGGGAAATATCAGTGATACAAAAAGGGCTAAAGGAGAGGGCTAAGTTCCAGCAACTTCAGAGAAAGCAAGATGGATTTTTATAGGGTAAAGATGCAATTACTTAACAGAAATTATGAATATTAAAAAGGCACGAGGGGTTTGCTAAGGGATTAGGGATTAGGGGACGGGTCCCTTCTATAGTTCAGTGGTTGAACATTCTGGTCATGCTGCCCTCCAGTTGGCTAGTTATTGTGGTCTTGTCTGGTCAAGATGAATAGTCAGGTATTATGACCCTGTTGTGGGTTAAATGGATGATGTGATTATGGATGAGTACAAGAACACATCTGTTCAAATATGTGAATTGATATCTGAGAGCAGTGGCTATATTGAGTCTGGGGCCTGAGGTGTGGTGAAAGCCAAATTGTGTGGTTAAATCAGGACATGCCTGCTGTTCAGTGGGGCCCATAAGGAAGTTAGAATATTGGAGCTGGGAACAGCTTTATTAGGATTCCATCATTTCCCCCTCAAAGAGCTAGGGCCCAAATTCATTTGGGAAAAGGAAGGAAGGTCTCAGCTTCTGTAGCTTCTTCTGGCTGAAAGGGGGCATAGAGTTGTCCCTGTCTCAATGTCCTACATATGGGTAGGAGGTTGACTAGAACTGAGGATAGGTTACATCCAGGGAATGATGGGTGAGTATGGGCTGGTATCCACTGGTTGATGCCAGTAGATAAGTAGGTAAATGTAGGTAAATTGGCCTGTAGTCTGAGGGACACAAATCTGACAGGCAAGGTCAATATGCAGGGCCCCAGATATAAGAAGAAAAACAGATATATCTAGTAATAGGGAGTTGATTAGGCCAAGTACCCATTAATTAAATTATTTAAATTGTAGAAAGGTATATAATTTTAGGCTGAATAGCTCAGATCTAACACACAGTTTAGATGTATCCCAGCCTTAGTCTATGGGATAATGATTAACATTGTGTTTGTACCTTTGTTTCACAAACTTCTTTTCACTTGACTATGCAGGCAGGCTGATGGCAAGCCGATATACTAATTTACCTAGTTGTTTAGAATATGGAATGACTACACATTCAGATTGAAAACAGCAAAATTTCACATACCTGCATTGTACTCATATCTTTTACTGAACACTTGCTCTAATTAGAGAAAAACAAAAACATAAAAAGGAAAAAGCAGGGACATTCAAGATATGACAGGATAAAACATCCTTAGCTCTGTTTGAATTCAGATAAGAGTCATTTTAATTCCATCTTGCAGCCAGACTCAGGAATAGACAGGCGAGAAACATTCCTTTTCAAAGGAAGACAATAGGGAAACTGAGCCAGGAGAGTGCCATCTTAGATAGAGGCTAAGACTGTCCTCTCATTTTTATCAGAAGCAAACCTCCACCAGTAGCAGGATCACATTCTCTGTGAATATCTTGTGGCATTTCTCTCAGATACTCAAAAACTTGGAAAGTTTTCAAGTGTGAACTCAACAGTACACTGTCTATGTCATCTGAGGATTTGCCTACCTTGGTTCACTGCCAGTAGGTTAAACACTGATCCATGATATCTATTTGTTTTATAAACAAGAATCTATGAGAATCATTTATAAAGGTTTGGAATGATTATAATTATTCTTCTACAGAGAGTTTACCAACAGCAATAACATCATTAGCCCTTGAAAACTGAGTGGGTATTGATATGGATATGGGATTGGGTATGGATAAAGAGAGGTATACTTTGAAAGATGCATGGGTTCAGATAGCAATCAAGTATACCTTATCTTGTTCCATTGTTGAACCTATGCTTTTTGATTAGATCAAGTAAGAGTAGGTAAGAAGTTAAAGGTCAGTTTCCTCACTGAGAGTGCTATACATTGAAGAAATCTAGGCCTAGCACCAAATATATGCATATATACAGATCTATCTAGCAATTCATTCATTCATCTCTCTCTCTCTCTCTCTCTCTCTCTCTCTCTCTCTCTCTCTCTCTCTCTCTCTCTCTCTCTCTCTCTCTCTCTCTCTCTCTCTCTCTCTCTCTCTCTCCCTCTCTCCCTCCCTCCCTCTCTCTTTCTCTGTAAATGATTTATAAAGAATCTATCCAATTTGCTGAGGTCCTTCCCTTGCTTATTTACTATTTTTAGATAACTGTGTGCATATGTATTTTACAGGTCATCCCAAAAAGTCTTAGTGAAGCTTAAAGCATTAGAAACTTTGCAAAACACTAAATAGTTAACATTTAAATAGATGTTATTATTGTCCCCATTTTATATATGAGAAAACTGAGGCTGAGAGAAGTTAAGTGATTTGTCCAGGGTCACATAGCTTGTAATTATCTGAGGCGGGATTTGAATATGGGTCTTCTTGATTCTAAGTTCAATGCTCTCACCCACTGAACTACATTAAAACACATATAAGGTATACCCATATACCCAGGGATAGCATGATATAATCAATAGAAAATCAGAGAATCTTATAAACATAGAATTTTGGAGCTGGAAGAGAAGTCAATGATGATCCAGTACAACTTAGCTCCCCACCAAAAGAGATGCCTACCATAACATTTCTGACAAATAGTCAACCAGTTACTGCTTGAAGAATTCCAGTGAATGTAATCTTGGCCTGTGTCCTAGCAAGTGAACAAGCATTTTTTGTTGCAGTTCTATCATTTTTCAGTTGTGTCTGATTCTTCATGACCTTGTTTGGGGTTTTCTTGTCAGATACTGGAATGGTTTGCCATTTGTTTTGCTTTAGTTCATTTTGCAGATGAGGAAATTGAGACCAACAGGGCTAATTGCCCAGAATCACCCAGTTAATAAGTGTCTAAGGCTATATTTGAACTCTGGAAGGTGACTCACTGATTCTGGGTCCAGCATTCTATCCAATGCATCATCTTGAATTTGTTAAGTATCTAATATATTTTATTATTATATTTTTTAGTTTATATCACTCATTTCTACAAGATTTTGAGTTAGCAGTTTTCTCCCCATTTTCCCCTACCCACCACCCCAAAACAGAGGTCCCACTAAATATCCCCTCCCCCAATCTGCTCTCTCCCATATCTTCCCCCATCCCCCCTCAGACTATACAGTAGGGCACAGTGGATCTCTATACTCCAGTGCCTGTACATCTTATTTCCCAGTTAACATGTAAA
Organism: Petaurus breviceps papuanus; assembly: GCF_028583685.1. Lineage (NCBI taxonomy): Eukaryota > Metazoa > Chordata > Mammalia > Diprotodontia > Petauridae > Petaurus > Petaurus breviceps. The sequence goes on along the minus strand of NW_027185903.1, from coordinate 4,945,692 downwards.
ATAATAATAATAATATATTTTAAACATTTGATTTTAAACGTTTGAAATCCATATTCTTTCCCTACCTCCCACATTATCCACCCTTAGTAGGAAGATAAGCAATTCAATATAGGTTGTACATGTGTAGCTATGAAAAACATTTCCATAGTGGATATATTGTGAAATACTAATTTCCCTCCATCCTATCCCACCCCCACTAGTTCTGTTCTCTACTTTGATCCTGTCCCTTTTCAAAAGTGGGTGCTTCTAACTTCCATATCCCCCAGCCTGCGCTCCCTTCTATCACCCCCTGTCTCTTCCCCTTCCCCCCTACTCTCCTGTAGGGTGAGATACCCTATTTAGAGTGTATGTCATTCTCTCTGTAAGCCAAATTCAATGAGAATAAGGTTGACTCATTCCCTTTTAATTTCCTGTTCTTCCCCTCCATTATAACAGTTTGCCTTTGCCTCTTCTATATGAGATAATTTAGCCCATTCTCTCTCTCCCCATCTCCTCTCATTATATTCCTCTCTCATCTCTTAATTTCACCTTTTAAGTATCATCCCTTCCTATTCAATTGGTCCTGTGCCCTCTGCCTATGTATAACTGTACACATATATACACATATTCACATATGTATTCATATACCCATATACCTTCCTATATAGAATATAGATGCATGTATACATATGAATACATACATATATGTGTATATACACACATGCACACACATATTCTATTCCCTTCAACTATTCTCACACTGAGAAAAGTTTCATAAGTTACAATTACCATTTTTCCATGTAGGAATTAAAGTAGTTCAACTTTGATAAATTTGTTATGATTCCTTTTCCCTGTTTACCTTCTCATGCTTCTCTTGCTTCTTGTATCTGAATGTCAAATTTTCTATTCAACTCTGGTTTTTTTCATCAAGAATTCTTGAAAGTCCTCTATTCCACTGAATGATCATATTTTCCCCAAAACATGATACTCAGTTTTGCTGGGTAGGTGAGTCTTGGTTTTAATCCCAGCTCCTTTGATCTCCAGAATATCATATTACGAGACCTTTGATCCCTCAGTGTAGAAGCTACCAGATCCTGTATTACCCTGATTGTGTTTCCATAGTATTCAAATTGTTTCTTCCTGGCTACTTGTAATATTTTCTCCTTGATCTGGGAACTCTGGAACCTAGCTATAATATTCAGGAGTTTTCTTTTTGGGATCTTTTTCAGGAGGTGATTGGTGGATTCTTTCAACTTCTATTTTGCCCTCTGGTTCTAAAACATCAGGGCAATTTTCCTTGAGAATTTCTTGAAGGATGATTTCTAGGTTCTTTTTTTGATCATGGCTTTCAGGTAGTCCAATAATTTTTAAATTATCTCTCCTGAATCTATTTTCCAGGTCAGTGGTTTTCCCAATGAGATATTTCACATTGCCCTCTATTTTTCATTTGTTTGGATCTATTTAATAGTATCTTGATTTCTCATAAAGTCACTAGCTTCCATTTGCTCCAATCTAATTCTGAAGGAATGATTCTCTTCAGTGAGCTTTTGAGATTCTTTTTACATCTGGCAAATTCAGCTTTTTAAGGCATTCTTCTCCTCATTGCCTTTTTGAGCCTCTTTTGCCATTTGAGTTAGTCTATTTTTTAAGGTGTTATTTTCTTCAGTCAGGTTGTTTACTCTCATTTCATACTTTTCTTGCATCATTCTCTTTTTTCTTCCCAATTTTTCCTCCACTACTCTCATTTGGTTTTCAAAATCCTTCTTAAGCTCCTCTATGGCTTGTAAACAGATTATTCTTTTGTTGGAAGCTTTTGGTGCAGGAGTTCTGACATCACAGTCTTCCTCCTGTTCCATGCCTTGATCCTTTTTATCCCCCAAAAAGAAATCCAAAGTTGGACCACTGTGCTTGCCTTGCTTCCCTCGTTGGCTCATGTCACCACTCAATTACTTGACTTTTGAGCTTTTTGCCACAGTAGAACCCTGCTACCAGAGGGGGGCTTTGTGTCAATTGCTGGGGTTTTCTCAGCTACTAGAGCTATTAGTTGGCTGCCCTCTCTGAAGCCTTCACATGCTGTGGCACACTGGTCACGTACCCCAGGACCTCCACCCCAGACAGTGATCCAGATCTAAACAGGTTAAAGCAAGAATGATTACCCCTCAGTCTGTTTACTTGGTCCCCCTACAATCTGCAGGCCAGGAATTCTGAAGCAGCCATGTGGTGGTAGCTGCATGGCTGTAGTATCTCAGCCACTTCTTCCTTTAGGGGGCTAAAGCCGGACCACACTCTCAAACTCCTAGCTCCCAAAGTCCACACTGCCCTGACCTCTCACTTTGTCCTTAGCATCTGTGAGTTGACAATTCTGGAAACTCCACAGCTGCTGGTGATCTGAAGTCCCTCCAGTCAACAGCTGGTTGTGGCTGCCCTGAGGCTAAAACCTTGGCCTTGTACAGGGCTGGGATTGGCTCCTAGAGTGCTATGCTGGCCACTTGCTGCCACATGCCAGGCTGTCTTTAGCGGGAGGTTAGCTTCTCTGTGTCTTTTTGTGGGGTCTGTAGCTCCAAAGTTTGTTTAGAGTCATTTTTTACATGAATTGGAAGAGGTAGGAGTGGGAGCCCTGCACAAGTCCTGTTTCTACTCTACCATCTTGACTCTGCCCCTAAGTGTCTGATATTTTGCCAGGCATTTTGCTAGCCACTGGGTTTAGAAAGAAAGGCAAGTAAAAGAAAGGCAAATAAAAATAGTTACTGCCCACAAATAAAGCCTCACATGCAAAGAACTACATACAAACAAGATAAATTACAGATAATCACACATAGAACGCATTAGCATTAAGGGGGACAGAGAATGAATTCTTGAAGAAGGTAGACTTTTAACTGAGATTTGAAAGAAGCAAGGAACTTAAGAAGGTGGAGAGGGAGAAAGAGAATTCCAAGGATGGGGGATAGAGCATCTGTGGAAATGCACAGTCAGGAGTTCAGGTGTCTTCTGGAAATAACAACCAAGAAGCCAATTTCACTTGATCGCAAAGTATGTATGAAGTAGAATATCATGTGAAGGGGTGGCCAGGTAACACAGCAAGTAAGAGTACCGACCCCGGTGTCAGGATGACCTGGGGATCAAATCTGGGCTCAGACACTTAGCACCCACCCAGAAACACCTGGCCATGTAACCTTGAGCAAGTTACTTAACCCTAATTGCTTAGGGGTGGCCAGGTGGCTCAGTGAGGAAGAGCACTGGCCCCAGAGTTGGGATGACCTGGGATTGAATCTGGGCTCTGATACTTAGCACCACACCCAGAAATAACTGTCCATGTAACCTTGAGCAAGTTACTTAACCCCAATTGCTTTAAAAAAGAATAGCATGTAAAACTGCAAATGTAGGAAGAGGCCAGGTTATGAAGGATTTTAAAAGCCAATGATAAGATTTTATATTTGATCCTGAGGTGATGGGGGAACCATTAGAGCTAACTGAATTGAAAAAAATGGGAGGAAGGGAATAAATAGTCATGCCTGAACTTTAGGAAAAAAATTTGGATAGCTGAGTGGTCTAGAGTGGGCAGAGGCTTGATGTAAAGAGTTCAGCCAGGAGGCTATTGCAATAATCCACATATGAAGTAAACTATTCCATCTTTGGAAAGTTCCAGTTCTTAGAAAGCCTTTGCCTCCATTGAGTCTAAGTTTGACTCTTTGCAATTTCTACCCATTGCCACCAGCTTTTCCCTCTGGTTAGACAGAGGAAGATCTAGGTTCAAGACCCTCCATTAACAAATCCTGTCTGTGTTACTCTGTGCAAGTTCCTTAACCTCTCTGCCCCCAGGCAACTCTCTAAGACTAGAAATGGCTGAACTTCTGCCAATATGCTGTGAAGGTAAGAGTTTACTCACTGAGAGTTCTATACATGGAAGAAATCTAGGTCTAGCACCAAATATATACATATATTTTTATCTATCTATCCATTCATTTATTGATCTATCTATCTATCTATCTATCTATCTATCTATTTATATATTATTGTTCAGTCAGACTCCAGACCTGGTGTTCTATCCACTGTACTACCTAACCGCCCATGGCAAATATGACTGCATATTAATGTCAAATAAGTATATTGTCTGTATACATTAAAGTAGCCATTTATATTAGTTATTTTGCAGAGTATAAAATATTTTTAGAAATATTTTTTGCCTTTTTAAAAATATTTCAGCCAAATGTGTTGACTTTGGAAACCTGCTTTAAATTAAAATCTGTTGAGGGAGGTGGAATTTCAGGTGACTTAGAAGGAAAGGGGGAAAAGCAACTATCCCATAGGAGAAGTAATTAGAAGTTGGAGAAAAAGTTTCCCTGACTGAAGCAGAGAGAGGAGGCAGGCCAGGTTGGCTCCTTGGTCTTGACATCATGAGTCACTTTAAAAGAATTGCAATCTAGAGCTTTCAGTTACCTTAAATGTTTCCATATATATATATACACACACACACTTCTTGGAAGAACACATTTCCTGTCTGTGGAACAAGTTACTAGGGGTGATTGTCAAATGTTACAGATATTTAAAAACAAAGCAGACATAGTAGCTTCAGATGGATTAGCTATAGCTAAATGAAGGCAGGAAGCTAGACTAACACATTGTCTCAAGGTTCATTCCATCCTTACGGTTCTGCAATTTCCAGATTGGAAAAGCCCATGTGCTAGTTCATGATGCTGTCTACCATTCTGAGGTCCTCAGTGAGCAGGCTTTGGAGGAAGGGAGATGGGCAGAAACCCTTTAAGAATACAATGAGCCTGAAAAAATATTTACTCCATACTCCCACCCTTGGGTACATAAAGTTAATCCATCCCATTTTGTTTTATAAATCTATAGGGATTCTCCAATCACATCAGTAGCCTGTCCCATTGTTAGGAAATATTTCCTTCTGAAAAGATTATAACCATCCTATTGACATTCAAGTACATTTAAATCTATTCACTCTCCTCTGTTATTTAAAGAAAGTGAGGTAGCTCTTGAAAACAAGACAGACTTCTTTCTGGGCCCTAGACTCTGAGCCCTCAGATATGGCAAACTAGATCTTCTTCCCTTATAGAACTGAACAATATCATGAATTGCTTTATGTCTGGAAATGAAAGTGTAGGAGACCTTGTGCATTTGGGATTATCTCAGATCTCCTCAACTATTCACTGACATGTAGAAAATAATATGAAGTAATAGCTTTTCTGTTGGGCCATCCCAAAGCCTTGACATCAGATATGTCTGTAGATGCTGTAGCAACTGTAGCTGTGTAGTCATGGAAACAACCTTGTGCTCAGCAGGCAAAACCAATGAGGATTAAGCATTGCTGCATTCTAACTAAGCCTCCTTGACCTTATGAGAGAGGAATGAGATCTGTCTGTTCTTCTGGGTGCCAGTGTCCCTCAGTGGGGTGGAAATCTGTACATCACGTACCTGATTTAAATGTCAGAGTTGGATTATTCAAACAAGAGATTCCTTTTGCTAGTTAAGTGGATTAAAGGGCACAATGACTGTAAAAAAGAATGTTGATTTCAAATACTCATGAATATTCCTCAGAAAACCACAAGAATGACTTGTGGTGGAAAGCTTTTGATCACTAAGCAGCTTGGAGAAATAAAACATATAGATCTTGGGATAATGACAGGTTAGAAAACTGTGAGGAACTCAGGGAAATGATTTTCATGTTTTTGTTTGGATTGTTTTCCTTACTTTTAATTAGAAACAATATCATCTTGCAAATTAATACCTCACCATAGAGTTGCAATGGCAAGAAATAAACTGTAATTCAATTTGGGTCTGGAGTGCACCACAATGCATGAAAAGGACAATTTGCCCTTTTGGCTTCCTTCTGAAGATTGGTGGGAGTTTGCTCAGGGCAGAAGAAGCCTGCCTGTTATTCCACTTTTGCATTATCTATACTGCAGACTTGAAAATCTGAAATGTAAAGGCAAACCTTGCTGGGTCAGACATGAAGAGATCATGGATAATTGTAGTGTGGGCCAAACCCTATCAGCTGTTCACACATAAGTCATTACAATTTCATAATCCAGAGGCAGTATGGAAAAGCCCACCAAGTTGGTTTCCAAGCTCTGAACAATGTAACTTGCTGCTGTCACTTCCTTGAAATGCTAGAAGTCTCACTCTGGGTCTTATAACCACAAACACTTCCGAATATTAAGCTGTCTATCTTATCACTAAAATAGAGCTCCAACTGCTTAGCTTTAACTTAATTTATTCCTCCTGTCAAAGTTCATTCTCCATTTTATCCACAAATTTCCCTCTGGATTGGTGTCAATCATTAATTTCCTGTGGAGAGGCATGATTTATAAATAAACTCCTATGTATTTTTATTTGATAATAGGTCTTCCAATAGGGCTGACTGAGTGAAATGAGTAGACCACTTGTCAGACAGTGCACATGGCTTCAAGAAAAAGAGAAAACCCCAATGCTCCCTTAAGTAAGCTTGGCAAGCACATGGGATTGATCATTGTGTAGGCTGGGTCGTTTTGTCTACCTTTCTGACAAAGCCCACAGAGGAATGTTTATAACACTTTCTGTTATTGAAGTTTTTATTTGCTGGCTCCAAGATTCTGAGGTGAGAAATTTTGGAAAGCTATTTTTTTCTAAAGTAAACATTCCCATTAGTCATAAATAATTTGAAATCAGCCAACATGCATTTTTAAAGAACCTACTATGTGTCAGGCATTGCATTGGGCATTGGGGAGGCAAAGGCAAAAAGGAATGAGCTTATAATCTTCAAGGAGCTTGCAGTCTATTAAAGAAAACAACATGTAGGGGCAGCTAGGTGGCACAATGAATAGAGCACTGGCCCTGGAGTCAGGAGGACCTCAGTTCAAATCCAGCCTCAGACACTTAACACAAAAACTAGCTGTGTGACCTTGGGCAAGTCACTTAACCCCAATTGCCCTCCAAAAAGCAAAAAAATAAAAATAAAAGACAGTCCATTATACTTACCTGGCAGGGGTGATTCCATGATCACAAAGGTGGTTTCCCCAAGGCAAGGCTTATCCATTGCACCCCAGATTCACTGACCCCTGTGATTTCCCCAAATGTGAGAAATTCAACTGCATAATTTGTGGCAGTGGGGTTCATCTTTTTTTACTTAAAAACAAAACAAAAAGAAAACAACATGTATACATATGTCTGGAGGGCATACAGAACACATACAAATGAGATACAAGGCTAACTTACAGCAGAAGGTATTATTTGGGGGGGGGGGGCAAAAGAGGACTCGTGCAAACAGTAGCACTTGACCTGAATCTTGAAGAAAACCAGGAAATCTAAGAGGTGGCAATATGGAAAGAGCATTCTAAGTAGTAGGCACAGTCAGTTAAATGAGATGAGAGCTCCTACCATGATTAGTGAGTCAGGGGATGTGAAAGAAAGAGCAGTCACTTCTGCAAAGGATGGCTAATGACATAGGGCCAGAGGAGGAAAGTTGGGTCTATGTAATTGTCAGAAGATAGATGAGAGCTGGGAATATCAAGTTTGAGGTATAGCAAATAGGCCTGGATGGTGATGTCATGGAGGGTTTTCAAGGCAGTCATGTGTAATAACATCAAAGGGTAAACTGAGGTCTGGCTATGAAGTTCCTTAAACGAAAGCCTTTATAGCTGAATTTAGAGATGATTGAGAGTCACTGTAATTTATTGAGTAGGAGGTTGATATGGTCAGGTATATGCTTTACAAAAATCACTGATGCCATGTATAGGATGAATTGGCATGGGAAGAGATAGAGAAATCAAGGAGAAGGCTATTGTAATAATCCAGGTGAGAGATGATAAGAGTTTGAACTGGGCTGGTAGTTACATGAGTGGAGAAAGTGGAATGTATCCAAGAGATATTTTGGAGATAGAAGTGACAAGGCATGACGACTATATGTATGGAGTGAGAGTGAGAGGGAAGAATCAAGGATGACACTAACTTTATGAATCTGTGTGATTATAAAGATGCTGGTGCCCTAGAAAGAAAAAGAGAAGTTTGGAAGAAAGGTCAATTTAAGGGGAACAAAAATGAGTCCACGTTTGAACGTGTTGTATTTAAGGTGCCTTTGGGATATCCAGTTCAAAATGTCTGTTCAACAAGAGGGTAGTGATTTGGGACTAGAATTTGGTAGAGAGACTAGATATGGCTATACATACAGAGAGACAGAAAGATAGAGATAGATAGGTGGGGGGGAGGGAGAAGGAGAGAGAGATGATGATGGATAGAGACAGACAGACAGAGATAGGTAGGTAGGTAGGTAGGTAGGTAGGTAGGTAGGTAGATAGATAGATAGATAGATAGATAGATAGATAGATAGATAGATAGATAGATAGATAGATAGATAGATAGATAGAT
>NW_027185903.1:4929085-4937342 GCF_028583685.1 Petaurus breviceps papuanus | reverse complement strand
GATAGATAGATAGATAGATAGATAGATAGATAGATAGATAGATAGATGGATAGACAGATGGATGGATAGAGGTAGATAGATAGATGGCGATAGGTAGAGATGGAATAATATCACATTGTGATCAGATAAAGTACTTCCAGATCTAATAATTATGAAAGTGGAATATCTCTGGATTATGATAACATCAAGGTGTGAGAATGCCAGGTTATAGTAAAGGTGGAGAGGAGGAAAAGGTAATGAGAGTTGAATAGTTTAAGAAACTGGTGAGGAGAGGGTCAGGGTTTTTGAGGGAATATTGGGATATGTTCATTGCTTGTTATTCTTCATGCTCAAGGAAAACCAAAATGATCTTAATGGTTTCAGGGTCAAGGTGCAGTGTGTCTCAGTGTGGCTGATCAGACCAAAATAAGCTCAGGACACTCGGACACAGGACCAAATAGTCCATATGAACATTTGGAGTGAAGATGCCTCTAAATTTGTGTATCTCACATTTCTTTTTAGCTACTGCAATTTTGTTTCACTCACAGAGCTCAGCGCCTTCTTTGATGCCATGCCATGTTGGGTGGTCCTATGCCAGTGTCTCCCATGTGTGCTAAACTATTCCAAAGTTCTTCAGAGAGCCATGGAGAGCATGGTAGATGGTAAATGGAATGTCTAGAAGTGACAATAAGCAACAAAAAGTACTCCATCTCTCCCACCATGATTATTGAGTCAGAAAAAGTACACTCAATTCTATAAAGGATGGCCAATGATGTAATGCCACATGAAGGAAGTCAGGTCTACATAAGTGCCAGAAGATAGAAGGAACATGAAAGGAATTCTAAAATGGAAGGAGCCACCTCTATTCTAGCCATCCTCCTCATGCCCCTCCCATCAGAACCTTAGCCCCTGCTGCCCTGGGGCCCTGGGCTTGGATAGGTGAGCTTTCACCTTATCATGTTTGGAGCCAGACCTCCCTGAATCTTTCTCCATTTAAAAACCACATGTACTTTCTACTCCACTGGCTTCCAGCTTGCTTTTATTTAGGTGTTACCATCCTGTATTGGAATGGAAGTTCTTTGGGGGCAAGAACTGTCCTGCTTGCTTGTATTTGTATCCCCAACATCTAGTACAATTCCTGGCACGTAGTGATTAATACATGCTTATTGACTTGACTCCAGGTTGCAAAGGTAGTGAGAGGCAGACCCAGAATTTGAATTTAGACACTCTAATTCCTGATCCAATGTTTAATAAATGTTCTCTCATTTGTTTACTCATTCATTTATGAGTTCCAAAGGCCATATTGGAAAGGGCTAACAAATTGAGAGCAGGATGTGGGAAATAAAGGGTTGTGAATGAAGAAAAAAAATGCCAGTAAGGGTTTATGAAGAGGGTGGTTTACTTTTGGGCAGTCTGGACTTAATATCATTGGGACTTGGAGAGTAAGAGGTGGTGGGAGTTTTCTAACCTTTGGGGAATGAGTTCATGAAGAATCTCAGTAGATTCCTTAAACATCTTGATGGATAAAGGTACTCATGATTCTGTCATGCAGTTTCAGCATGGTCACTGCCAAGATTAAGGTCTCAATGTGGTTTCAATCTTCTTGTGGTCTAGGTGAAGTCATGGTTGTGGGGCAGTCTGTCTCTCAGTCCTCCACCCTGAATGGTCTGTGCTCTCTCAAGGAGATCCATTCAATGCCACAAATTGGTCTTTTTCTTGCACTACTGATGAGATTTTTGTTTTTCCATTTTAATCATATGTCAACTTAGGTATTTTACTGGAGTAAAGATGCTTTCCTGCTTTGTATTTGTGGCTGAATGCCTCATGGCATTCAGGACAGCACTATTTGTACCCAGTAAGAAATGTGCTGTGGTCTAATGTACCATACCTGTAAGAGAACAGGCAGTGAAGAGAAACTTTTCAGTGAGATTAGGGCTGAAGGGTGACTTTGCTTTGAAACAGACTGTTTGTCCAAAAAGGGAATTTGTGCCTACGTTCCTAAGGGGGTCAATTGGGGAGCCTTGAACTTCTCATTGACAAAATACGCTGAATCCTCTCGTGTTGTGTGAGTGTTAGTGTTGTGAGTTAAATATCATTCAGTCCTAACCTCATTTGGCCTTGGCATTATTTTGGCTTGGATATAATCTCTTAAAGAACCTGAGTTATATCTGTCATATAGATTCACTACACGTACAATGGTTTAAAAATGAATGCTTAGGTTACCACTCAGTCTAGCTCAAGTTTAAATGGCATGCACATATGTGTGCAGAATGTATACTAACTGTCCTCTTCCTTCTCTCTCTTATCACTATTATCACAGTGTCTTTTTAAGGAAGGAAGATCTTACACTTTGGTAAATCACATTTAGCAACTAATGAAGTTAGCGGAGGTTTCCTTCATGTTCAATTAAGTTCTTGTCACTTAAGTTTATCACTTCCTCCAGCTTGTTACCAATACTGATGTCAGGGCTTAAGAAATATAGTCACTACTGCGGACTGGATAGAGAATTGAGAGGTAGAAAAGATCTTACTGATCAGCTGATCCAATGCTCCATTTTACAAGTACCTCATAGCCTCAAATAGCAATGTAGCCACATGAACACGAATTCCTATCTTAAAGCAGAGTTTCTTAACCCATGAGTCCCATATATCTATGGGTCTGTCTATAGATTTCAGGGAGTATGTGAACTTAGGGGGAAAATATTAAATCTTGATTTTCAAGGAAGTTTTGGGTGCATTTTTGTTTTGTTTTGTTTTTGTAATCCTTTGTATTTTATTTCATGCACTTATTAACTTGATTCTGAGAAGGGATTCATAGGTATCATCAGACTGCCAAAAGGGATAATGACACAAAAAAGGTAAAGCTGTGCCTTAGAAACTTTCTAGTAATAATAATAACTAACTATATTGTGTTTACTATGTGCTAGGCACTATGCAAAGTACTTTAAAATTATCATCTCACAATGGCCCTGGCAGGGAGGTGATATTATTATCCCCATTTTACAGATGAGAAAAGTGAGGCAGATAGAGGTTAAAGGACATGTCCAGGGTCACACAATTAATAGATGTCTGAGGTGAGATTTGAACTCAGGTCTTCCTCACTCCAAACCTCACACTCTATCCACTGATCTACCTCCATTTGGTAGTCTCTTGTCTATTATTCTTCTATGCTTCATGGGCTCATCCAGATTCCTCCCTTAGGAAAAATCATAATTGGGTTCACTTTATTTCTCCCCATGTGTATTCATTTTCCAGCTCCTATAAGAAAACTGAGGCCTGTAATCAGTATTTAAACATAAAATATTTATTCAGATCATTAATAAATAGAAATGGGGCTGCTATCCCTAGAACTTGTAATGAATGAAACTGGGAGATTGTTCTCTCTTTCTCTCCTGGTGAGTACATTTTCCTAGACCTTTCTTCTCAGAATGGTTCAGTTGCAGCTCCCCAAAACTCATGACACTGTATCAACAATGCAATATTTACAATGCCGACGGCAACTATAAATATGCTGATGTGGTTATTAATCACAAAATATACCAGGCTCTCTATGTGGGGGATAAAGCTAGAACATTTATTACAATACCAAATAACTGAGTCCCGAAACCAGAAAGTCAAAGCCATCACAGTAGTTATGAAGTTGGCACACATAGTTAATATAGTAAACACCTACATTCTCAAGCCTTTAAAACAGAACAGGCTACCTCAGGCAAAGGTGCTCCCCTCTCCACTCACAGCAACTGCTCAGCATCCAGGAAGCATGCTCCCAGCATCTCCAGCCCCCCACAGCTCCAGTCCCTGGCAGTCCTCAGCAGGAGTCCTTAGCAGAAATTCTGTCTGGCTCAAAAAAAGAGGTTCGTGCCTCCACCTCCACCTTGGCGGCTACCACTACTGCTGCTGCTGCCTCTGCTGCTGCCAATCACTGCAGGAACTCTAGCTTGGCTTCCACTTCCTCTTACCCCACCCCTTCCTGCTATGTCAGCAAGTCCAATGGGGCATGGAAGATCTTTAAATCTCGTAACCCTAACAGACATCAGTAGAAAAAATAAGAGAAAAATCCCAGCAGATCAGGGACTATTGAACAGGTAGGTCTCAGGACATTTCACTGTAAATTTTAGCCCGGTTCCAGGCCTGGCTTGCCATTCTGTTTTGGATGAGAGCCCCATCATTGCTGATATCAGCTGGTCTGCAGTTCCCCACTCACTTCCTATACCAAAGTCTTGTAACTCCTGACCCCAACTCAGGCACTTCCTCAGATGCTTACTAGCTGTGTGACCCTGGACAAATGACCTAGCTTCTGGCTGTCTCAGTTTCCTCAGCTGTAAAATGGGGAAAATAATAGCACCTTCCTCCCAGAGTTGTTGTGGGGATCAAATGAGATAATACTTGTAACGTGCTTAGGGTGGTGCCTGGCACAAAGTAGATGCTTAATAAATGTTTGCTTGCTCCCTTCCTTCCAAATGCACCATGCTGCCTCCAGATATCAACCTCCAAATCCAAAATTGCCTGATACTACTTTATCTTTATAATGTGGGGGAATTGCAAGGCCCTTCAAGGCTATTCCAGGGCACTAAGACAACCAAATGTCTTGCACAGAACAAAGAGTACCTACTGTGAGATGTCAGGATTACAGATTGCACTTCTAGCTCTGTGCTCTGGACTCTTGCCACTCCTTAGAATGGCCCTACTTCCCTGGATCTCCATGATTTAGACAATGTCAGTCTCCTGTCCATTTGAGCTATGTATGTCTATAGGACCCAAGTCCTTCAACCCAGGTTCCTCTATCATAATTAGACTGCCCACCATGGGCAGCCCCAACTCTTTCCCCTCTTCTCTTCCAATTATCTTCAAGATCTTATCTTTCTTCCCTGAGACATCAGACAAAAAGATGTTATGTCCGTTATCATCTTGTTGTGGTTTTCCATTTCATTTATTTGACCAGCACTTAATAATCTCTTAGACTCCTAGAACAAATGTTGAAACCTTGCTGATTTTGCTATGAAACCTAGAGGAAGTTGCTAAGCATTGGATGGTTAGAATTCCCTCTTCTGTAAAATATGAAATCAGTGATCCTGCAGCATCCTCTAAGCATTTTTCTTAAATGATGTTGTCTAAAGCAGGGGTCTGGGCAGCTAGGTGGTCTGCATCAGTATCTGTCCCCTGCTCCTCCTTATTCATCAGCTAGGTAAATTTTTGGCAAATCATTTACCTTCTCTCAGCCACCTTTCTATAAAATGAAGTTAATTAAATTACATAAGCCCTAAGATCTCTCCAAGCTCCACTGCAGCTAGAGTCATCTCCAGCTGTTCTGACCTATGTCTTGCCACTGGATTCAGATGACCCTGGAAGAGAAAGTGAGGCTGGTGACTTTGCACAGCCTGGCCTCACTTAAATCCAATTCACTTGCAAGTCAAGAAATCACCCTCCTGATATCATTGGTCCTCTTCAAGAACAAAGGACTCACAAGAAGCATTTACATATGTAAAAGACAATGTGACAGTAAACAGAATGCTGATCCTGGAGTCAGGAAGATCTGTGTTCAGAGCTTACCTCTTTCCACTTACTAGATGTGATTGCTGGCAAGTCACTTTGCTGTCTGAACCTTAGGTAATTGCTTATGACTTGTCTGTTAAGTTAGAGGCAGGGTCAGAGCTATGTTAGTGGAGATGAAAAGATACTTCAAACATATGCGTGTGTCTATACGCACATACATATATACATATATAATATTATCTTATGTTATAAATTATGTTATATCATGTCATGTCATAACATAACATATTAATACATAAATGTGTATTTATATCTGTGTATATGTTAGAAGACTTGATTTCTGCCTTGGCTTTTCCACTAACTATATGACCTTGAGCAAGTCAATTAACTTTCCTAAGTCTCAGGTTTTTTTACCCATGAAATAAGGTGGGGGTGAGTGGATCTGTCATACTATAGGGTCTACAAAGTCTCTTTTATATTCAAAAAATTATTGCTTTACACTCAAGTTGTAAACCTGATGTCTTCTGCCTTCCTTACTTGCCTAGCTTGGAGGTAATGGTTGTTACATGAATGATAATCAGTTTTAGGAGGATAAATGTTATCCATTCCTGCCCTTCTTACTTTCCCTCAGGTCATTGATCTGAGCTAGGAGGAGCTACTGGGGCCATTTAGTTCAACTCTTCTCATTTTACAAATTAGAAAACTGAGGTCCAAGGAAGCTAAGTCACCCTTCTAACATCACACAGGTGGAAAGCATAAAAGGCAAGATTTGAAACTTGGTCCTTCAGCTCCTCTACTCTACCATCAGTCTCACAATTAAGTTCTACTATATGTGTGCAAAGAACTATGGGGGATTCTGGGAATACAATGAAAACCAGACGCTTGTATTCTCAAAGAGAGAAGGAGACGTGTTCATGAATAGTTGTGAAAAGGCAAAATGCATTAAGGGACAAGGAGAGGCCCAAATTGCAATGATAAATTGCAAGGAGACAATTCTTTAATCTGCAGGGGGTAACTGTATAGTGTCAGCACTTAGCACAGTGCAGGCTATTAAGAAATGCTAGGTGACTGGCTGATTTGAAGGAAGGAAGAAATGTCAGCAGGTAGATGAGAGGAGGGGTGGAATCTATTCTAGGCACAGGGAATAATGTGAATAAAGACAGGGAGAGGGGAGAAGGGAGAGGGAGAGACTTAGGGATGAGGAGTAGCCCATTTTGGCTGAGATGTACAATACCTGTTGTATGCGGTGAGGCTAGAAAAATAGATTTAAGTCAGATTGTAAAGGGCTTTGAATTCTAGGACAAAATTGGACTTTCTTTTGTTAGTAGGGGGTAGCCACTGAGGGCTTTTGAGTAGTGGAATGAATAACATAATCAGAGTAGTGCATTTGGGACTAAAGGGGCATAAAGCAGAGTCAAGAAAATGACTTTAAAGGCTAACAAAAAAACTTAGACAAGAGGTAAAGAGGGACTGAACTAGATTGGTAGCAGCAGGAGTAAAAAGGATGGGGTGAATCTGAGTATATTGTGGAAGTACATGATCAATAATACATGACAGTCCATTGCAACATAAACAGAGAAGCTGGATGAGAGAGGTGTTCTGGGGAGTTGATGAGTTCAGTTTTAGACCTGTTGAGTTTAAGAAGCTCATGTGATATCCAGGTGGAGATAACCAGGATGCAGCTTGAAATGCAGGAGTTAAAGCCTAAGGAGATAAATATAGATTTGGGAGTCATTTAAATAAGGTTAATAATTAAAGCAAAGGTGTTAATGGACAAGATTGTAAAGTCAGACTTGGGACCCTGACCAGGGGGAGTGTGAACATGTTTTTGCCCCAAGGTAAGGAGGTATTGACAGCACATGCAGCTCTTCAATATGCCCTATGTCCTCCCACCTTTTGAATTCTACTCATCTCCCAGGCCTTCAATGGCTTTGTGGGTGCCACTGCCCTTTGCCAGACTCCTTTCTCCATTTTGGCACTAAACTGCCAACAGGTCCTACTCTTATTGACTGTGCTCATTTTCCCTAGTCCTTCTGTCTTCTTTCAAAATTTAAATGCCCTAGGTGCCATTCTCTAGGGCTTTCTCTCTATCTCTTTCCAGCTAGTTTGCAAAAATGCTTAAAATAGGAAGCAGATTTCTTGCCTTGTCTCTAAGGCAGCCACCCCAATAATGGACATTCATATTGGTGTGCTCATGCCTCGGTATCTTGAGAGAAGGGCATTATCCTTGAACCCACCCCACCCTTTTAACTGTTGCAGGTGCACTGTCTTGGTCCTCACCAGGTTTTTTTGTTTGTTTTTTGTCAGTACTTGTTCTGAGTAAACAACAAAATCCTGTGGTGACTGGGAGGAAATGGTGAGACAGCATTAAGGATAAATACTTGGGAATTAAAAGTAGCATATAGAGAAAAGCTCAGCAGGATCATGGAGAGAGTCCTGGACTTGGACTCAGAAGAAAACTGAATTGAGATCCCATTTTCAGTGCTTTCTATCTATGTGACTAGGGAAACGTCATTTAACTCCCTAAGCTTCAATTTCCTTATCTGCAAAATAGGACTTAGTATTTACCTCACAAAGCAGTTGTGAAGCTCAAAGGAGATAAGGTACAGAAGGTACTTCATAAAAATTCAAGATGGATGGATGAATGGATGGATGGATGGATAGATAGATAGATAGATAGATAGATGGATGGATAGATAGATGATAGATAAAAGGAAGGCTGGATAGATAGATTGATAAATAGATAGATAGATAGATAGATAGATAGATAGATAGATAGATAGATA
>NW_027185903.1:4913070-4929075 GCF_028583685.1 Petaurus breviceps papuanus | reverse complement strand
ATAGATAGATAGATAGATAGATAGATAGATAGATAGATAGATAGATAGATAGATAGATCCTCTACTGTTATTTTTTGAGGGCAGCTAGATGCTACAGGTAACAGTGCTGTACCTGCAGTCAGGAAGACTCATCTTCTTGAGTTCAAATCTGGCCTCCAGCACTTTGTGTGACCCTGCACAACTTATTTCATCCTGTCTGCCTCAATTTCCTCATCTGTAAAATGAGTTGGACTGGAGAAGGAAATTACAAATCACCCTGGTATCTTTGCCAAGAAAACCCTAAATGAGATCACAAAGAGTCCTATATGAATGAAAAATGACCAAACAACAACTGTTATTTTTAATAGAGTATGAGCTCCTTGAAAGCAGTAACTATTTCTATATTTGTTTCCATAGTGCCTAAGCAATGTGTCTTGTACATTGTAGATGCATAATAAATATATGTTTACTTGGATTGAATTGACTGCATTTGGGAGATTGGCAGAAGTATGAGGAGACATCAAAAAAGTGTCTCGAGATAGGAGAATCAATAGTTAAGGAAAAAAAAAACAAAACACTCAGCTGTCATTTAGGTCATTTTACAAAGGAGGAAAGTGAGGCTTCCATAGGGTAATTAGGTTTCCCAGGTAATTGATATGTAAATATCTCAAATGGGATTGTGACCCCAAGTTCTCTGACTCAGGAATCAGAGTTCTTGTCATGAACTCAACGTAAGTTTGCCAAATAATAAGAATGCTAGGTTTGGAGTTAGCTGGGTTCAAATACTGCTGCTGACTTTTAATACCCATGTGACCATGAGTAATTCAATGAATCTCTCTGTGCCTTAGTTTCCTCCTTCACAAAATGAGAAAACTGAACTATATATGACCCCTACAATTCCTTCAGTTCCTTTATCTATGATCCTCTGACTTCACTTTTTCTTATATAGAGCTACAGACATAGATACACAGATAAGATAGACATATTGTGTTTGCACATAGATATTTGCATAAATATTTTCTCCCATTATTAGATGGTGAGTTGCTTGGGAGCAGGGATTATTTTTGCCTTTCTTTATACTCCCAATGCTTAATAAATGCTTGGTGACTTAACTTGACCAAACTTCAGCACAATTTGATACAACCCAAATGAGGCAGGAGCAACCAGATGATGTCTCCTCATACTTCTGCCATATATCCCCATTGGGGCCATGGAAAGATTTCAAGGTGTCTCTGAACTTTGATAGGAAAAAGAAAATCATTTTGGCTAATCTTTAATGGAAATTTAGCATTCTCTCAGATTATGAATTTTTAAAAAATATTCTGAGAAGGGGTCTATATACTTTGCCAAATTGCCCAAGGGTTCATGACTTACAAAAAAAAGCTAATCTCTTCATTTTACATAAAAAGAAATTGAGGCCCACCCAAGGAGGTCAGACAATTTGTCCAAGATGCTACTGCTTAAGAGCAGAGCTAAAATCAGGACCCAGATCTCCTGTTTTTCAATCTCTGCATTGTATTTGGTTGCGGGCTGATAGGGCTAACTCTGCTTCATCCAATTAGCTAGTTTGATAATTTTGCCACTGGAAATGCTTATTAAGAGTTAGATCTACTCTACTTTGTCTTGGGATACTTTGATGGCTCTGAGGAGAATCTTGGGTGCAGAATGGGGTGATGTGGATTGTCTCTTAGGGAAAGTAGAAATCTGACAAAAAAAATGAAAAAACAGATTTTTATAGTTTTCCCACAGTTTCTTAGGTCAGTGTTTTCACTCTGAGATCTAAAGGATCATTTGGAAGGCAGGGAGAGTTCTCAGTAACAAATATGTTTTGGAATTTTATCTTCATTTCAAAATCAACAACATTCTTTTCTATCACAGGATGTGTGTGTTGTTACAGTAACTTCCCATTACTTAGAACGGATTTATTGAGTAATGAGTGGAGGGAGAGAAGGATGGTAACTTGAGGGGGAAAGCAGGGTCAAGACCAGGCAAGAAGGCATAGACAGAAGTGGAGATCGAGTATTTAGGCAATGTCTAAACTTGCTATAAAGGAAGAGGTCCAGAAAATGATACTCAGAGTCTTGCTGGATCTGACGCAGATAGGCAGTGACACAAAAGTACAAACATTGTCTGGCTGCTGCTCCTAGCCCAGGGAACTTATATTTGCGTTTAAGGCAGACTTCACAATGCAGATGAATAAGGGGAGAAAGATAAGTGCTATTTCTTAGAGCAAGGCTGGGTTCTGAAACTGCCAAAGGATGGAAATAAAAACTCAGGAGCAGAGAAGGTTCTCTGAGGTGCTGAACAATAATAATAATAATAAGCCGACTAATAATATATAATAACTAACAATATATAATAATAACAATAATAATAAGCTGACTAAGCAGAAGAGGACTATTAAGACTGGGCAAATCAGGGTCCTCCCATTAGCAAACCATTGAACTGTTAATTCTGCTTAGCTTAAACGAGTGCTAATTTTACAGTTTATATTGATACTTGTTTTCTTTTGAATGGTCCTATGCAGAAATAGGTAGGCTAAGTACCACATAAATACAGCACTGGACCTTGAGTTGAGAAGACCTGAATTCAAATCCAGTCTCAGATACTAGCTGTGTGACCTTGGGCAAGACGCTTGACCTCTGCCTGCCTCAGTTTCCTCAACTCCAAAATGGGCATAATAGTAGCATTTATGTGACAGATTTGGCATGAGGATAATATGAAATAATATTTGTAAAGTACTTAGCACAGTGCCTTGTCCATAGAAGGTGCCAAGTAAATGCTAGCTGTTATTATTATTATGTTATATGCATGTATCATACATGAATATCTGTCAATAAACAAGCACCTGTTAAGCAATATACATGGTACAAGTATGAGTAAACGTGTGCTATAGACATGTTTATATGCACATGCATGCACTTACATGTGTCTTAATGAAAATGCACACACATACATGTAAGCTTACGTGTAATGTGAGAATAAGAAAAGCCTCTGTGAATTCACGTATGTATACAGAGCTAGCAACAGAAGGCAATCAAGAGGTGTGTGGGGGGTGTGAACCGTCTGCAAAAATAAATAAATGAATAAATAACAGGAAATGTCAAAAAAGAACAGAAATAAATGATGCCCTCGGGGAGTTCCCTGATAGGCCAATAGGAAAAGGTGAGTTTATGTGCTAAGGGAAGAATGACTGGTAACCAAAACCTATTGGCAAAGAGTCTCCTTTCAATGTCAGGAGAAAAGAAGTGAACCTCCAACGTGTTGGGTGAACCGTAGGTGGGGAACTGATAGGCAGATGTGGGCAAACGGGCAAGAGCCACACCACCTCCTTCCCTGGAAGGAACATGTAGGCAGGTGTAGGTGGCACTGTAGTGCACAGAAGTCTGGGCCTGGAGTCAGGAAGGCTGGACCTTCCATCTGGACTCAGATACTTAGCCATGTGACCCTGGAGAAGTTACCTTACCTCTGTCTGCCTCAGTTTCCTCAACTGTAAAATGAGGAATAATAATAGCATCTACCTCCCAGGTTTGTTGTGAAGACAAAATGAGAGAATATTTGTAAAGTGCTTTGCAACCTTAAAATGCTGCATCAATGCGGTAACAGGATACACACACACTCCTTCTAGAAGCCTGCCTTCTTGATACTAATACACATAAATACATGCATGTATGCATGTAGGTATGTGCACACATCTATTCAGCCACATGCCCACATGTGTGCATATGTATGCATGTTTATTGTGTCGTGTGTGCCCACATTACCTATATGTGCTTGTTTAGGATCCTCTTCTCCTCTGTGTAATAAGGCTTTGTGCCACTTTTTAATGTAAGCTTACATTCTTGTCTTAGCTCCTGGGCTCTTAGGCTGCTTAGGGGATGGTATGACTTCTATATCTGTGACTGACTCCACCTCTCTGCATGTCCCTAGCCTGCTACCCCCTGTTGTGTCTTGCCATGTTGCCTTGGTCAGTTCTGGTCTACACTGCCTCCAGAACCCCCCTGTGCAGATAGATCCCTCTAGGCAATGTGGAATAGTCTTTTTCTGCTGCTCACATAGGTACTCTTGTACCATCCAGTCCATTCCCCAGAGGTCCCTCTGTAGTTTCAGTGGGACATTAGCGTCCTCTCCCCTGCCTCTCAGGGAAAGCATTCATTCCTCCTGTTTTTCAGAGAAGGGAGGTCTCCATTTGGGCTACACTGTCTGTGTGCCTACATGGCAACTTTGGGGACAGAGGCACTACATGTTCTTCTGGATGGTCGAGTTGAAGATGTACATTTCAAAGAGAATCCAAGATGCTTTTGTCTGTTCCAGGGACCAGTTGGGCCAAGAATCAGTGTCACTACATTAGTTCCAACTGTCTCACCTGCATCCTTGCAGTCACTACCCAGCTGACGCCACAGCCAACTCTTACTGCTATATAAAACAGGCTAAGGACATAAGGACTGAAAGAGGAAACAGCATGCCAGATGAAACTTTGGTTTCCAAATGCCAAGAATCTCTGCCCTCCCCATTTCTCTTCCCCCTACATTGAATATACTCTGCACTCAAGGGGACTAGGGAAAAGGCAGTAAGCTAAATTCACACCCAGTCCAGAGGATATTCAGCAGACTTTTACTAATGCTGTTCATGAGACCTATGTATATATTATTGATTAACAGAAATTGATGTGGTTATCATTACCCTCTTAATAGATCATAGACAGCTAGGTGGCACAATGGATAGAGTTCTGGAGTCAGGAAGACTCCTCTTTGTGAGTTCAAATCCAGTCTCCAATACTTACCAGCCATGTGACCCCGGGCAAATCACTTAGCCCTGTTTGCCTCAGTAAAATGAGCTGGAGAAGGAAATGGCAAACCACTACAGTATCTTTGCCAAGAAAACCCAAATGGAGTCATGAAGAGTCAGACATTACTAAAAGGTAGGAAATTAACTTAGCAGATCATGATCATGGAGGAGGATTGATGATATTTGAAATCAGGTCTTGAGAACTTCTGATGCAATCCAGATATATCATTAAAGGATTAAGGGACAACACCTCCAAAGAAGCATCAGTAGGTGGCAATGGTCAAATGACTTATCATTTATAAAACAACCAGACAGTCCAGCATATCTGAATCTTTTTAGAGCTAACCAAGAAGTGGTCATGAATTTATAAAAGAGAATGTCCTGGTTACAGGTCATTCCTGTGGGAGAATATAGTGTATGTGACAATTCTGTGAGGTCATCTATTCTGACCAGAATCAGAAGTGTCTGCTTCTGCACTCAGAGAGGAAAAACATCATTTAGAAAGCCAGACAAGGAAACTCAGAAAGTAGTAAATCAATATTTTTTTTAATATAGATGACTATGCTGTTTGTACATGCACAAGTATGTGACATTACATATCCACAGGCTCGTGGATCTAAAGCTGAAAGGAACCCAAGAAGCTATTTTGTCCAGCTCCTTCATGTGACAGATGAAGAAACTGAGGCTTTATTTCAAAGTCTACCTAATACTTAAAAAATCATGACTTTACTTTAGCACAAGGATTGGCTACCTACCAGACCAGGTCAAACCTGGTCTGCCACCTGCCATAAGTCAAGAATTTTTTTTTACATTAAAAAAAAAATCAAAGTTATTTGCAAATGGAAAAAAACCCATTCTTAGCTTTCTGGATGTACAAAAATTGACAGTGGTAGGATTTTAACCAGATCTCCCTCTAGTTTAGCTGATTGTTGAAGCAGACACTCTTTTTCTACCACTTTCATTTCAGATCTCATGAAGGACTTACATTAATCAGCTCTACTCCTATAGAAAACAGGAAGAAATGGAGTTGGAGGACTTGGAATGGGGAAAATAATTATTTATTATATGGGGACAAATACCAATTTACCAATTTTATACAATCAAGTTTTTTTTAATTGTCAAAAGTATGGTTCATCTGATAATCATTACTATAGCAATAAAATGTGTACCCATTTGAATATTTCAAAGAAAGATCCCAATATATTTAGTCACTTCAGGATACATCAATAAATTAGTCTATAAACTTTTATTAATGCCTACTATATTCTAGTCACTATGCTGATCTAGGAATACAAAAAGAAGGAAAACACAGTCCCTATTCTCAAGGAGCTTATAAAGTAATGGGGGAGACAATGTGCAAACAAATACATAGAAAACAAACTATGTACAAGACAAATAGGAAATGATTAAGAGACACTGAAATTAAGAGGCAGCTAAGTGGCACAGTAGATAGAGCACTGGGCTTAGAATCAGGAAGACTCATGAGTTCAAATTCAGTTTCAGATATTTACTAGTTGTATGACCCTGGGCAAGTCACTTAATCCTGTTGACCTTAGTTTCCTCATGTGTAAAATGATCTGAGGAAGGAAATGTCAAGAAAACCCCAAATGGGGTCACGAAGAGTTGAACATGACCAAAACAACTGAACGCTGATGCCAATGACAACTGGAATTAAGAGGAGTTAGGGAGAGCGTCTTGTAGAAGATGGGAGTTTAGCTAGGACTAAAAGGGAGCCAGGGAGGTCAGTAGTAAGACTGGAGGAAGGAGAGAATTCCAGGCACGGAGAACAGATAGAGAAATGCCTGGAACTGAGAGCTAGTGTCTTGTTTGTGGAACAGCTAGGAGGTCAGTTCCTAGATTGAAGAGTGTCAGGGAATAAGATACAAGAAGATTGGAAGGGTAAGAATTAGGTTATGAGGGTCTTTGAAAGTCAACCAGAGCATTTTGCATTTGCTTTTGGGGACAATAGGAAGCCACTGGAGTTTATTGATTGGGAGAATGACATATTTGAATCTGCATTTTAGGAAAAGCACGTTAGTGAGTAAATGGAGAATACATTGGAATGGGGAGAGACTTTAGGCAGGCTGATCCACCAACGGACTATTGAAATAGTCAAGGTATGATGAGGTGATGAGGGACTGCAGCAGAGTGGCAGCAGTGTGATAGGAGAGAAGGAGGCATATTGGAGAGATTTTGTCAAGGTTAAATCAATAGGCCTAAACAATAGCTTGGATTTGCTGGGTGAAAGATAGTAAGGAATCCCAGATGTCTCCTAGGTTGTGAGCCTGAGGGATTGGGAGGTTGGTGTTGTCCTGTACAGAAATAGGGAAGGTGGGAGAGAGGGTTAGGGGAAGAGGTGATAAGTTCTGTTTTGGACATATTTAAGTTTAAGATATCTACTGGACATCCAGTTTGAGATATCTGAAAAGCATTTGGAGATGTGAGATTGGAGGTTAGTGGAGAGATTAGGGCAGGAAAAATAGATCTGAGAATGGCCAGCATAGAGACGATAATAGAATCTATAAACTAATGAGATCAGCAAGTAAAGTAGTGTGGAGGACAAAGAGAAAAGGGCCTGAAAAGAATCTTGAGGGATGCCTATGGTTAGACTACATGATCTAGAAATCAGATAAATGAGACAGAGGAACATTCAGATAGGTTAGATTATATAGACATGAAAGTGATGAATATTAGGGGTGACTCAAGACTGAGACTGAGCTGGGGACGGGTCCAGGGATTCAAGAGAGTAGGACAATGTAGAGGTGATTTGGTTCACCAAGTAATCAAGAAGGGTAGAAGAGGAAGGAGCAGCTAGTGCAGGAGAGATGGCCTGGAAGAGAATTAAGGGCTCAAGGCATTAGAGGGCAGGGTGAGGATAGGGTTAGGTAAGAGAAGGCAGAGAGATGGGTGAAAAGCCAATAGATGGTCAAATAAAGGGATTTCAGAATTCTTAGACATGGAGGAGGTACATTTGTGGGTGATGACAAGATTAAGGTGATGATAAGATTAAATCTTTGCAGGTGACTGAGGTGGAGTGGAGGAATAGCTCAAGGGAGGAGGGTAGATTGAGGAACTGAGTGTTAAAGTTACTTTACCATTATGTAATCATTATGTATGCTGAAGCCTCATAATCTGAGAGTGGGAGCTGTTGGGGGAGGGGGGTGGAATTGTGAGCTAGGCCTCAAACTCATTGAGGAGGGAAATGACCTAGGTTTTGGAAGACAGCAGCTTCCAGGATTTTGATTGGGTGGTAGATATGAATCACTTGGACCTCAAACGAAGAGGGTTTACTGAGTGATGGAGGAAGAGGAAAAACTTAGAAGTGGCAATGGGAGCATGGAGTATTCAAACTCCCCCATCTCAACCAGTGAGCCAAGGAGAATGAGTAGCATGTAATTTTTGGTACTTAGAGCAGTTTCTATATACATTTCATTTATTGTCTAGATAATAAGATAGACATCATCCTACATACTCATGTCCCTATAGTCTGTCTAATGCTCCATCCTGATCATGTCATTCTATTACTCCAAAATTTTCAGTGGCTCCATCACAACATGGCTCCAACTTATCTTTTCAATTCCATTTCATGCATTTCCCATGTTCCCCAGTCTAGCCAAACTGGACTAATTGTGGTTACTCATATACAACCTTCCATCTCCTAAGCCTGAGACCTTGCATGGCTTTCCTACAGTCCTTGCAAGTTCTCCTTCACCATCACCTCTTAGAATACCTCACTTCCTTTGAGGTTCAGCCCAAGGGTCACCTCAAAATGGAGGCCTTTTTATTCTCTCAGTTGTTAGCACCCCCTACTACCAAGTTACTTTACATTTATTTTATATATTTTTGTATTTAATTGTCTGTATTCATGCTGTTTCCCATCAGTAGAATAGACTGCAAAATCTTTGAGAGCAGGGGTTGTTTTCATTTTTATTTTTGTACCCCAGCAACTGACCCAAAGCCTGATATTTAGCAGGCTTCTAATAATTACTTGCTGAATTAAATTCAGTTGAATTAAATTGAATTTAAATAATTGATGTTTATATTTTATCCTTTGTAATCTCTTCTATTCCTGTCTGGTTATGCATTCTCTCTTAACCATATTTGTGAAAAATACAACTTCCATTCCCTCTTTTTCTTTTTAATATTAGATTACTTGATCATTTGAAGTTTAACTTGGTATATAATATAGGACACTAGTTTATACCTATTTTCTTTTGTTACCTTCTTAATTAAGAACTAAATTACCAAGAAACAATCATTTTGACATAAAAAGAACAAAAAAAAAAGCAGGGCACAGTGACACATACCTATAGTCCCTGCTTCTGGGAAGGCTGAGGCTAACAGATGGCTTTAGCTCTGGTTAACTGTGATATTTAATGCATTTTGTTGTTATTTTGAATAAAACTTCTCTTTCTACCATTTCTTCCCCTTCTATCTCAGACCTAAACTACCTAAACTATCCCCTACTTTATCTGCCTTCTTTATTATTCCCTCTAGAATTCCATTTTATTATTAAAATTTATCTTCATTTTCAACCTCTTTCATCTTGTAGCCCTTTCATCTTCTTGCAGTCATGGAAATCTACCTTCCAGAAGACTCTGCATCCCTGGCCATCCTGCCCAAAATCGAGCAAATTAGAGTAGGAGAAGATATACTCCTTGTTCTTCATTGCCTACTCAAGACCCCTCTACTGCCACCATCACCCAACACTTCTCTTCCTTTGACATTCATTCTATATTTATCTATCTATTTATCTACCTACCTACCTATCATTTATCATCTAATGATAAAGAAACATATGTGTATATACATGTTGGTATATCTATACCTCTGTGTGCATATTTCTCAATCACTCTTCACAGATTCTGATTGCAGTTATCTACTACTCCTAAGGACATTCTTTCTCTTTTCCTTAAGAATTTGCACCTGATTGATAGTATTCCTTTCCATCCCAATCCTTGTCCTCATGCTTGAGGAATTCATTATATATGTTGATATTCCCTTAAATACTGTATTCTCCCAGTTCATCAACTTCCTGAACTCCAGTGAACTATATATTACTCCACTTCAGCCATACATAGGCATGTCTGTATCTTTGATTGTATCAGTGTTATGGGCTATATCTCTATGATATGAAAGTCAATCTAATTATAACCTGCTGTCATTCCTTCTTTTCTTTTGGCGTATTCCTTTAAATCGGGGATTCTTAAGGTTTTTGCTTCATGTATCCTTTTGGCAATCTGATAAAGCCTATGGACTCATTTAATGTTTTTAAATAATGTTTTTAACCATTGTAAAAAATGTTAAATTTCAGTCATCATTTGCTGAAAATATTATTTTCCTATTCAAGTTCACAGATCCCCAAAATCTACCTTGGTCTGTAGACTCCAGGTTAAAAACCTTTATTTTAGATTTCTAGGGGTGGAGCCCAGACGGCAAAGTAGAGGAACCACTACAGCCAAGCTCTACCAACATTCCATTACAAGGGATTTTAAAATTATGTTTTAAATGTTATTCTGCAACAGCAGGGTCAACAAGAGAGCAGGGTGAGATTTTTCCTAGCTCAAGACAACTTAGGAGGTCAGAAAGAGATATGTGACAGAGTGGGGTGTAGGCTGGCATGGAGCCCATTTGGATGAAACTTGAGTGGTGGGAACTGATTGTGGAAACAGCAGTAGTAGCTTCAGGAGCTCTCAAGCTATAGATAGTAAGAGGACTAGGCAACTGGTCAGAAAGAGATTACAGGTCCCTGGCTAGAACTGGATGCAGGATTGGATAGTATCTGGCAATTCCATTGCATGTACCCACTTCTGGGTCACAGTTCAAGGGCAAAGAGGAGCTCTTTCAGTCATGAGGAAGCAGGAGCCTTAGGTAACAGTATCACTTCCAGTCCCAAGGGATCAGGGGCCCTTCCTAGGTAAGAACAAAAACACAGGGACTCCCCAGAAATCTATAATAAAGGTTTTTAACCTGGAGTCCACAGACCAAGGTAGATTGTTGTATATAAGAAGTGCATAAGCAAGTGTTTTCACAATGGAGAGAAAAATAATGGGGATAGGTGGGAAACACTTGAAATCCACTCTTTTTTAATTGATTCAAAGAGGTAAACACACACACACACACACACACACACACACACACACACACAATTGGGTATAAAAATCCATTTTACCCAACAGAGAAAAAGGAGAAGAGAATTGGGCAGGGTGATAAAAGATAGGGCAGATAAAGGAAGGCCGCAATCAGAAGCATTTCTGCATTTGGTTGTGAAGTTTTTATGCCCTAATATGTGGTCAGTTTTTGTGAAGGTGTCACATACAACTGAGAAAAAGGTATATTCCTTTCTATTCCCTATTCTATTCAATTTTCTCCAGAGGTCTATCATATCTAATATAATGTAACTTCTTTCTAATGTCTTTCACTTCTTTCTTATTTATTTTATGGTTAGATTTATCTAGGTCTGAAATGGGAAAGTAGAGATCCCCCACAAGTATAATTTTATTGTCTTTTCCCTTTTCTAACTCATTTAACATTTCTATAAGAATCTGAATGCAGGGGCAGCTAGGTGGAGCAGTGAATAGAGCACTGGCCCTGGAGTCAGGAAAACCTGAGTTCAAATCTGGCCTCAGACACTTAACATAAAAACTAGCTATGGGCAAGTCACTTAAGCCCAATTGCCCACCAAAAAAATGCAAAAAAACTGAATGCAATGCTGTTTGTTTAATATTTATCTTTAAATTATTAGGGCATAAAAACCTCACAGCCAAATGCAGAAAAGCAGAAATGTTAAATGTACCCTTTTCAAACCATAATTTAAAAGTCATATTCAATAAACAGTCATGACAGCATAGATTAAAAAGTAATTGGAAAATAAATAGTATAATCCTAAAGAATGAGTGGGTCAAAAAATAAATCATAACATAATTTCATTAAAAAGAATGACATTAATGGGAGACAACATAGTAAAATTTGTGGGATGCAGTCAAATTAGTACTTAAGGCAAATTTTATGTCTCTAAACTAATCAGTAAGAAAGAGAAAGAGGGGGCAGCTAGGTGGCACAGTAAATAGAGCAGCAGCCCTGGAGTCAGGAGGACCTGAGTTCAAATCCAGCCTCAGATACTTAACACTTACTAGCTGTGTGACGTTGGGCAAGTCATTAACCCCAACTGCTCAACCTTCCCCCCTCCAAAAAAGAAGGAAGGAAGGAAGGAAGGAAGGAAGGAAGGAAGGAAGGAAGGAAGGAAGGAAGGAAGGAAGGAAGGGAAGGAGCAGATCAACAAATTAGGCATGCAGAAATTTTTTTAAAGTGAGGAAAAAAATAAAATTTAAAATTCTGATTAAACATCAAAATGGAAATCCTGAATATCAAAGGAGAGATTAATAAAATTGAAAGTAAAAAGACTATTGAATGAATAAGCAGAACAAAAAGATGGTTTGTGGGGAAAAAAATAAAATTGATAAATTATTGGTTAATTTGATTTTTATAAAAAGAAAGAAGAAAAGCAAATTACCAGTATCAAAAATGAAAAGACTGGGGTGGAGCCAAGATGGCAGCAAAGAAGCAGGAAAACTCTGTGAGCTCCCCCCATAACCACATCAAACACCTATAAAATATGACTCTAAACACACTTTAGAGCTACAGAACCCACAAAGTGACAGAGAAAAACAAATCTCCTGCTGAAGGCAGCCCAGCAGGCTTACATAAAAGGTCTATCACAGCATTCTGGGAGCTAAACCCAGCCCCATGTGAACCCACAGTTTTAGCCTCAGGCCCTCACCAGTAGCAGCTGGAGCAGACTTCTGGAGAGTGGATCACCAGCAGGTGTGGAGGTTTCCAGAATTATCAACCCATAATTGCCAAATACAAAGTAAAAGGTCAGTGTGGAACTCTGTGGGAATTGGGGGGGACAAAGGAGTGGGTCCAGCCCTTGCAACTGGGGGCAAGAAATGGTGGAGGCATGGTGACCCTTCAGCCACTGCCATGTGGCTGCTTCAGAGCTCCTGGCCTGCAGATAGTAGGGGGACAAGCAAACCATTCAGAGGATAATCACTCTTCATTTAACCTGCTTGGATCTGGATCGCTGTCTTGGGTAGAGGTCCTGGGGTGTGTGACCAGTGAGCCAGAGCTTGTGGGGGATTCAGAGAGGGCACCCAACTAATAGCTCAGCAACTGTGAAAACCCCAGTAATTTGGGACAAAGCTCTCCTCTCTGGAAGGAGAGTTCTACTGTGGCAAAAAGCTCAAAAGTCAAGTAATTGAGTTTTGCAAGTAAAGGAAGCAAAGCAAGCACAGCAGTCAAACCTTAGGTTACTTTTTGGGGGACAAAAGGGATCAAAGCATGGAAGGGGAGGAAGACAATGAAGTTAGAACTCCTGCAACAAAAAGCTTCCAAGAAAACTATGAATTGGTTACAGACCATGGAGGAGCTCAAGAAGGATTTTGAAAATCAGGTAAGAGAACTGGAGGAAAAATTGGGAAGAAAAATGAGAATGATGCAAGAAAATCATGAAAAGCAAGTCAAAAACCTGACTGAAGAAAATAACATATTAAAAATAGAATAACTCAAATGGCAAAAGAGGCCCAAAAAGCCAATGAGGAGAAGAATGCCTTAAAAAGATGAATTTGCCAGATGGAAAAAGAATTTCAAAATCTCACTGAAGAGAATCATTCCTTCAGAATTACATTGGAGCAATGAAAGCTAATGACTTTATGAGAAATCAAGATACTATTAAACAGATCCAAACAGATGAAAAAAATAGAAGGCAATGTGAAATATCTCTTTGGAAAAAACACTGACCTGGAAAATAGATCCAGGAGAGAATTTTAAAATTATTGGACTACATGAAAGCCATGATCAAAAAAAGAACCTAGAAATCATCCTTTAAGGAATTCTCAAGGAAAATTGCCCTGATGTTTTAGAACCAGAGGGTAAAATAGAAATTTAAAGAATTCGCCAATCACCTCTTGAAAAAGATCCCCAAAAGAAAACTCCTAGGAATATTATAGCCAGGTTCTGGAGCTCCCAGATCAAGGAGAAAATATTACAAGCAGCCAGGAAGAAATAAATTGAATATTGTGGAAACACAATCAGGATAACACAAGATCTAGCAACTTCTACATTAAGGGATCCAAGGGCTTGAAATATGATATTCCAGAGGTCAAAGGAGCTGGGATTAAAACCAAGACTCACCTACCCAGCAAAACTGAGTATAATGTTTCAGGGGACAATATGGTCATTCAATGAAATAGAGGACTTTCAAGCATTCTTGATAAAAAAACAGAGTTGAATAGAAAATTTGACATTAAGATACAAGAACAAGAGAAGCATGAGAAGGTAAACAGGAAAAAGAAATCATAAGGAACTTAATGAAGTTGAACTATTTTCATTCCTATATGGAAAAACAATAATTGTAACTTATGAAACTTTTCTCAGTATGAGGATAGTTGAAGGGAATATAAATGTGTGTATACATACATATATTTGTCTATATAGGAGGGTATATATGTGTATGAATACATATGTGAGTGTGTGTATATATGTGTACCAGCATATATAGACAGAAGGCATGGGATCAACTGAATAGGAAGGGATGATATTTAAAGAATAAAATTAAGAGGTGAGAGAGGAATATAATGAGATGAGATGAGATAGGGATAGACAGAATAGTGTAAATTATCTCATATAAAAGAAGCAAGTGAAAACTGTTACAATGGAGAGGAAGAACAGAAAGGCAAAAAGGAATGGGTCAATCTTACTCTCATTGAATTTGGCTTAAGGAGAGAATAACATACACACAAAATTGGGTATCTTACCCTACAGGAAAGTAAGGGGGAAAGGGACAAGAGGAGGGATGATAGAAGGGAAGGCAGATTGGGGGGAGGGTAGTTAGAAGCACACACTTTTGAAAAGGTACTGGGTCTAAGTAGAAAATAGAACAAGCGGGGGTGGGTTCAATGGAGGGAAATTTAGTCAGTCTTTCACAATATATCCACTATGGAAATGTTTTGCATAACTACACATGTACAACCTATATTGAATTGCTTATCTTCCCAGTAAGGGTGGGTGATGAGAGAATAAGGGAAAGAATCTGGAATTCAAAATTTGAAAATCAAATATATCTTTTAAATTATTAATATTTTTACATGCACTGGGAAATAAAATATGCAGGCACTGGAGTATGGAGATCCATCTTGCCCTACTGGAAAGTTGGAGGGGAAATGAGGGAGGATCTAAGGGAAAGCAGATTGGGGGAGGGGGTATTCAGTGGGTTTGCTGTTTTGGGGTGTTGGTTAGGGAAAAGATGGGGAGAAAATTTTTAACTCAAAATCTTGTGGAAATTAATGTTGTAAACTAAAAATAAACATAAAATTTAAAAAAATGAAAAGTCTGAATGTACCAAATTTGAATGTACCAATGTACCAATAAAGATGAAATTAAAACAATTAGGAGTTATTTTGCTCAATTATATGCCAGTAATGCTGACAATCTAAGTAAAACTTTAAGATGAATATTTACAAAACTATAAACTGTCCAAATTAAGAGAAGAGCTAATAGAATACTTAAGTAACCAGTCTTAGAAAAAGAAATTGAACAAGCCATAAATGAACTCCCTAAGACAAAGATCTCCAAGACCATCAAATAAACTAGGTCCACTGGACAGATGCATGTATTAAATATCTCAAGGTTAATTCACTTTCTTTAACTATTGGCATGACAGGGATGAAAAAGGGAAGAGACCTGTAGCCTCTCATTCAGTGACCCTTGAAGTGAAACCACCAAGCCTTTCCTGGATCTCTGCAGGTAGCTGTCAGAAAATGATGGATTGTGTGTTGAGTTTCCAGATTCTTTGGCAGAAAGATTGTATTTTAACCTATCCAAATACTTGAATCACTGAATTTCCAGTAATAACAAAAAAGTAAATATGAAAATAAAAGACCTCTCCACTCCAAGAACGTAGGACAGAAAGCTAAAAAGTGGAAAACCCCTGTTTAGAATAACTATTATAATTATTCAGTCAGTTAATATGTATTAAGCCTCTATTATGTAAGATCCCAGGACTAGGTGCTGATGAAAATGCAATGTGTAACTAAGGCATGGTCCCTGTCCCCAAAGACCTCATACTCCTTTCAACTAGGTTAGCAACGCAGATAAATCTTTAAAAATCTTTAAAAGAGAGAGAGACAGAGAGAGAGAAACAGAGAGAGAGAGAGAGAGAGAGAGAGAGAGAGAGAGAGA
>NW_027185903.1:4909430-4912970 GCF_028583685.1 Petaurus breviceps papuanus | reverse complement strand
GAGAGAGAGAGAGAGAGAGAGAGAGAGAGAGAGAGAGAGAGAGAATTGCAAATTTTATTTGAATGCAAACTGCCACATGAAGTGACAAGATGCATGAGAAACATAAGGGATTTTTCTCAGGTTATCAGAGGTAATCTTCAATACGCTGTGTATGTGCTCTACACTGTAAATAAGGAAGGTCAGCATTCAATGTACTAATTTTTATTCCCTTGGAGCTCTTTAGTGAACATTGGGGTATCTGAAATTACTGCTAATATAACTCCTGGGTATTTCAACAGTGAGATTTGGATATTTATGTATCCAGTCTCTGAGTCTTTGCAACAGGATGTCCTCAGCTCAAGTGATACTTTTTACAAGAAGGAGGTTTTCCCTGAATTCTCTGGTTGTTAGCACTCTCCTTCCCCCCCCAAAAGTGATTTTGCACTTATTTTGCATATATTTTATATTTACTACATTTCCAATACAGGCATCTGTGCCTATATTGTTTGCTAAAGTAGAATACAATCTCATTGAAGAAAAAAATGTTTTAGTCTTGTCTTTGTATGTTTAATGTCTAGCAGAGTGTCTGGTACTTTCATAGGTGCTTACTAAATTTAATTGATTTAATGTCTGATCAGATGTAAGCTATCATGTCACTGGAGATTTTTAAATGTGTATTGCTTACTTGGTGTTCAGCACTTGCCTACATATGTTCTGTGGGAGACACAGATGTAACATAAAGACACAGTCCTTAACTTCACAAAGGCAGGCAATTTAGGAATAAATAATTAAATGATGGATGTCATAATAGAGATCATCAATGTCTTAGGAGTTTGACAAAGAAAAACAAAGAAATGCAGAACTAATGGGAGAGGTCCTCAGGAGGTAGAGGAGAATGTAAAAGGTTAAATGCTTTCTTTAAAAATTAAAAACAAGGAACATAAAACTATTCAAATCTTCAACAGTTATATATTCATTGTGACCAGTTAAGTCAATGGGGAAGGAGGGAAGAAAGGAAAGGTAAGATGAAGGGGAAAAGGATGAGGGAAAGGCGGAAAGATCCATAGATTAGGGAAAAGGTCAAAAGAAATACATGGAGAGACAACAGACTGGGAAAGAAGGAAATGGAAGAATGGCAAAAAAAAAAGGAGAGATAGAATTAGACAGTGGGGTAGGAAAGTAAGAAAAATCTAGTTGGTTCTATAGCTTAAAAAAAGAAAGAAAGAAAAGACTTTATACTCAGTAGTTCATTTACTCAATGTACTTCAGAGGGGTTATCACTTATAGTTTTTTGAGATGTAAATTTGATGATTAATCACTCTTCACAGCTCTTCAATGCTCTTTATCATTAAGCCTTCAGATTTGAAAAGTACAACCAAAGCAGTTCACTAGGGAGGAAATGATTCCTTAAATCAAGAGGCAACAGTGGTAGCACTATTTCCCTAGAGACCAGATGAAATCCAGCCAAGAACTGGATCTGACCTGTGAACCAATGGCTCCCCATCCATGGAGAAAGTCAATTGTTAAAAACAGAAGAGAGACCGGTGTATTGGCCTGATCCTCTTGTTTGCAATGCAAATTTTAAAGCACACATGGCTCCCACACTGGGGATGCCTTTTTACTGGCATAACCACAAATATGGAGGGTGCTGCTGCCAAATCAGCTGGAGCAATCTATGATTTAGGGAAACATTTTCTAACTGGACTCCATGCCAACCTCAAGGATCAGGATGCAGTTTTGGAGTCCTTCCAAGAAAACAGGCAGCAAAAATGGTGATAGGCATTTTTGTATTTAAACTCATCACATGTAGAATTAAGTTGGACCAAAACTGTTAGTTTGGGAAGACCCTTGTGTAAATGGAACTTTATGTATCCAAATACAAAAGAAGTGGATAAAGAAGAAGAAAAGTGTTTTCTTTTATCTAAAATTTAATTTTTTATTTGAAATTCACTGTTGAATCCGGGTAAGAAATCATCACTTGTGGAAAAACATAAGTCACATTGATGCTGTATTATCTTCCTGTTCCACCCTCCCAGTCTTGAGTGGAATCCAAGATCAGTCAATCTTATAGTGAATTCTGTTCCATAGTGAATATGGTTGTACTACATATTGATTCTACACTAATATAAATTTCATTGAGCAAATTATTGATATAGTATACAAATAAAAATGTTTTAATATCCTTTCAAATGGTTGGCATTTCGTAAAAGCTTGTTGAAGAAATAAGTAAATAGATGCCATACAGAATATCAGTTTCAGGTGTGTTATTTTAGGAAAGCATGTGAGGATTCTAGAATATAAGAATAGTCTTCCTCTTGAACTGCCTGCTGCATATCTCTGACCTAATGCCCTTGCAATCTCAAATTTGACAAAGCCAAAAGATTATATCATGGGTCTTTTTTTTCCTTCAAATCAATTCTTCCTTTGAACTTGTCTTACTGAGAGGACTACTATCTTTCCAGTCATCTTACCTTGTGACATTAGGATAGTCCTTGACTTTTCCTTTTCCTTTATCACCATAGAAAATCTGTTCAAAGAGGCAATGCCAAGATAGCAGAAAGAACCCAGGAAGTTGGCTGGGCTCTCCCCAGATTCCCTCAGAAACAACATTAAATCAAGCCTCTAAATGGATTCTAGAATGACAGAACCCACAAAAAGATGTGGTGAAACAATTTTCCAGCCCAAGATAACTTACAAGAACTTCAGAAAAGGTATATCTCACTTGGGTAAAAGGGGGGACACAGCCCAGCATAGATGGTGTCTAAACAAGGCAGCAGGAAGCTCTTCCACACAGTACAGATCAGCCACTTAGACCTCTCGGTCTTGGTTCAGCAGGGTAGTGGCACAGCAGGCCAGTTGTGAGGCTTCCAGCCCCCACACAGAAAGCAAATTGCCGCCTGAGAATCCTGGCACAACATGCAAGACTAGACCAGGCCATCAAGCACAGTGAGCAAGCCACCAGCACCTGAAACCCCAGGGTAGAAAGCCAGATCCCTGGCCACCAGTGCACGAAGCTTCAGACAATGGTCCTGTGACCCAGAAGCAGAGCTCAACTTTTAAAAATGAGCAAAAAAAGAGCCCTGACCATAGAAAGCTACGATGAAAACAGAGAAGATCAAAACACAAATTCAGAAGAGAACAACAATGTCAGAATGCTTATGTGTGAAGCCTCAAAAGGGAATATGAGTTGGACTCAAGTCCAAAAAATCCTGTTGGAGGAACTAAAAAAGTATTTTAAAAATCAAGTAAGAGAGGTATGAGGAAAATTGGGAAAAGAAATGAAAGTTATGCAAGAGAATTATGAAAAAAGAATCAACAATTTAGAAAAGGAAGCACAAAAAATGACTGAAGTAAAATAACTCCTTAAAAATATAGAATTGGCCTAAAGGAAAATCCACTGAAGAAAACAACTCTTTAAAAAGTAAACTTGGCTAAATGGAAAAGGAAGTATAAAAGCTAACTGAAGAAAATAATTCCTGAAAGAGTCAATCTTATTCTCATTGAATTTGGCTTAGGGAGGGAATGACATACATACTAAATAGAGTATCTCACCCTACAGGA
>NW_027185903.1:4854240-4909420 GCF_028583685.1 Petaurus breviceps papuanus | reverse complement strand
AAAGGGACAGGATCAAAGTAGAGAACAGAACAAGTGGGAGGTGGAATAGGAGGGAGAGAAATACAGTCAGCCTTTCACAATATATCCACTATGGAAATGTTTTGCATAGCTACACATGTACAACCTATGCTGAATTGCTTTTCTTCCCAGTAAGGGTGGGTGATAAGGGAGGAAGGGAATGAATCTGGAATTCAAAGTTTTAAAATCAAATGTTTAAATATATATATAATTAATATTATTTTACATGAAACTGGGAAATAAGACATACAGGCAGTAGGGCATAGAGCTCCACTGTGCCCTACTGGAAAGTTGGAGGGGGTATGGGAGAAGATATGGGAGAGAGCAGATTGGAGGAGTGTGATCACTATTTTGGGGTGGTGGATAGGGGAAAAATGGGGAGAAAATTTGTAATTCAAAATCTGGCAGAAATGAATGATGTAAACTAGAAGTTAATAAAGCATTTGATTAAAAAAATTTAAAAAAGAAAATAATTTCTTAAAAATTAGAGTTGGGCAAGTGGAAGTGAAAGATTCTTTGAGACATCAAGAATCAGTCAAACAGCGGCAGCCAGGTGGCACAATGAGTAAGAGTGCAAGCCCTGGAGTCGGGAGACCCAGCATCAGTTCTGGCCTCAGATACTTAACACCCACACAAAATAACTGGCCATGTAACCTTCGGCAAGTTACTTAACCCCAAATGCTTGAAAAAAAGAATCAGTCAAACAAAATCAAAAGAATGAAAAGACAGAAGAAAATATAAAACTAGCTCATTGGAAAAACAACTGACCTGGAAAATAGATCTAGGAGAAGTTTTTTAAGAATTATTGGGCTACCTGAAAACCATGATAAAAAAAAAGAACCTGAACATATTTCAAGAAATTATCAAGGAAAACTGCTCGGATATCCTGGAACCTCAGGGTAAATCAGTTGCTGAAAGAATCTACCAACCACTTCCTGAAAGAGATCCCAAAATGGAAAGTCCAACTAATATTGTAGCCAAATCCCAGAATTATGAGGTCAAGGAAAAGATACTGCAAGTAGTTAGAAAGAAGCAATTCAAATATAAAGGAGTCACAGTCAAGATTACACAGGACTCAGGAACTTTTACATTAAAGGGTGTGGGAACGTGGAATATGTTGTTCCAGAAGGCAAAGGAGCTTAGATTATAACCAAGAACCAACTACCCAGAAAAAATGATGGACATTCAGTGAAAGGAGGGGACTTCCAAATTTATGTGATGAAAAGACAAGAACTGAACAGAAATTTCAATCTTCAAATACAAGATATAATAGAAGCATAAAAAGTTAAATGAGGTGGGGGGGGGAGTGTTGGAGCCAAGATGGTGGAGGAAAAGCAGGAACTTGCTTGAACTCCTGCTCCAACCACCTCCAATACCTGTAATATATGACTCTAAACAAATTTTAGAGCTACAGAACACACAAA
This sequence comes from Petaurus breviceps papuanus, assembly GCF_028583685.1. Lineage (NCBI taxonomy): Eukaryota > Metazoa > Chordata > Mammalia > Diprotodontia > Petauridae > Petaurus > Petaurus breviceps. The sequence continues at coordinate 4,907,978 of NW_027185903.1, read as the reverse complement.
GTTACAGAGAGAAACAAATTTCCCACCAAAGGCAGCCTGGCAGGCCAACAGGAAGGGTCTATCACACCAAGCTGGGAGCCAAGTGAAGTTCTGCATGAGATGCATTGGCCCAGACCTGGGGCAGCCTCGACCAGTGGCACAGACCAGCCAGAGCAGACTTCAGGAGAGTGAATTACCAGCAGCTATGGCAGTCTCCAGACTTATCAACCTAGAAACATCAAAGACAAAGTAAAAGATCAGTAGGGAAATCTGTAGAAACTGGATGAGAGAAGAGAATGGTCTGGCCCCTGCCCCTGGGGCTAGAGGTGCATGGTGGTCCAGTGGCTGCAACTGTTGCCACGTGTCTGCCTCCAGAACTCCTGGCCTGCAGATCATAGGGGGACCAAGTAACCATTCAGAGGGTAATCACTCTTGTTTTGACCTGTTTGGATCTGGGTCATAGTTTTGGGTGGTGGTCCTGGGGTGAGGAATGCTAGTGTGACAGAGCTTGTGGTGGCAATAGAGAGGGTGCCCTCCTCATAGCTCTGACAGCAGATCTGACAATATTTGAGAAAACCACAGCAATTTGGGACACATCTCTCTCCACTCTGGAAATAGAGTTCTCCCACAGCAAAGACCTCAAAAGTCAAGTAATTGGCTGGCAAGATGAGGAAACAGAGAAAGCACAATAAGACCATAGAATCTTTTGGGGGGGACAAAAAGGATCAAAACATGGAACCAGAAGAAGACAACAAAGTCAAAACTCCCGCATCAAAAGTTTCCAAGAAAAATATGAACTGCTTGCAGGCCATGGAAGAGCTCAATAAGGATTTTGAAAATCAAATAAGAGAAGCAGAGGAAAAATTGGGAAGAGAAATGAAAATGAAAAGAAAAGAAAAGAAAAGAAAAGAAAAGAAAAGAAAAGAAAAGGAAAGAAAAGAAAAGAAAAGAAAAGAAAAGAAAAGAAAAGAAAAGAAAAGAAAAGAAAAGAAAAGAAAAGAAAAGAAAAGAAAAGAAAAGAAAAGAAAGTCAGCAGCCTGACTGAAGAAAATAACACTTAAAAAACAGACTAACTCAAATGGCAAAAGTAGCCCAAAAAGTCAATGAGGAGAAGAATGCCTTAAAAAGCTGAATTTGCCAGATGGAAAAGGAATTTTGAAAACTCACTGAAGAGAATAATTCCTTCAAAATTATATTGTAGCAAATGGAAGCTAATGACTTTATGAGAAATCAAGATACTTTAAAACAGATACAAACAAATGAAAAAATAGAAGGCAACATAAAATATCTCATTGGAAAAACCACTGGCCTGGAAAATAGATCCAGGAGAGATCATTTAAAACTTTTTGGACTCCCTGAAAGCCACAATCAAAAAAAGAACCTAGAAATCATCCTTCAAGAAATTCTCTAGGAAAATTGACCTGACATTCTAGAACCAGAGGGCAAAATAGAAATGGCAAGAATTCACCAATTGCCTCTTGAAAAATATCCCAAAAAGAAAACTCTTATGAATATCATAGCCAAAGTCCTGAGTTTCCAGGTCAAGGAGAAAATATTACAAGCAGTCAGAAAGAAACAATTTTAGTATTGTGGAATCACAACCAGGATAACATAAGATCTAGCAACTTCTACATTAAAGGATCAAAGGGCTTGGAATTTGATATTCCAGAGATCAAAGGATCTAGGATTAAACCCAAGAATCACCTATCCAGCAAAACTGAGTGTAATGCTTCAGGGGAAAATATGGTCATTCAATGAAATAGAGGATTTTCAAGCATTATTGATGAAAAACAACAGAGCTGAACAGAAAACTTGACTTTCAAATGCAAGAAGCATGAGAAGGCAAACAGGACAAAGAAATCATAAGGAACTTATTAAAGTTGAACTATTTACATTCCTACATGGAAAAATGAAAATTGTAACTCATGAGACTTTACTCAGTATGAGGGTAGTTGAAGGGAATATGTGTGTGTATATGTATGTATGTATGTATGTATGTATGTATGTATGTATAGGAGGGTGTATATGTATATAAATATATATATGTGAGTGTGTGTATATATGTGTGCACGTATACATAGACAGAGGGCACAGGATCAGTTGAATATGAAAGGATGACATCTAAAAAATGAAATTAAGAGGTGAGAGAGGAATATATTGAGAGAAGAAGGAGAGATAGAATAAGGTAAATTATCTCATATAAAATAGGCAAGAGAACACTGTTACAATGGAGGGGAAGAGCAGGAAGGTGAAAGAGAATGGGATAACCTTATTGTCATTGAATTTGGCTTAAGGAGGGAATAACATATACACTCAATTGGGTATCTCACCCTACAGCAAAGTAGGAGGGAAGGGGATAAGAGGGGGGATGATAGAAGGGAGGGCAGATTGGGGTAGAGGGTAGTTAAGGAGCAAACCCTTTTGAAAAGGGATAGAGTCAAAGTAGAAAATATAATAAGTTGGAGGGCAGGATAGGATAGAGGGAAATATAGTTAATCTTTTGTAATATAACTACTATGGAAAATTTTTGTCTTGATACACGTGTACAACCTATATTGAATTGCTTGTCTTCCCAATGGGGGTCAGTGAGGAGGAAAGTAGGGAAAGAATCTTGAAATCAAAGTTTTAAAAACAAATGTTAAAAAATATATTTTTACATGCAATTGGGAAATAAGATATATAGGCACTGGGGCATAGAAATTCATCTTGCCCTCCTAGAAAGTTGGTGGGAAGATGGGGGAGAACATAAGAGAGAACAGATTGGGTGAAGGAGTATTCAGTAGGCTCACTATCTTGGGGTGGGATGTAAGGGAAAGACAGGGAGAAAATTTGTAATTCAAAATCTTGTGGAAATGAATGTTTAAAATTAAAAAAATTGGACAAAAGGAAAAAAACAACAAAAAATCAATAAAAAGTTAAACAAGAAAGAAAAAATCCCATAATATTCAATAAGATTAAACTGTTTACATCCCTACATGGGAAGAAGATACTTGTAACTCTTGAGAACTATATCTCTATTAGGGAAGTTAGAAGGAATATACATAGACAGAAAGTGTAAGTATAAGTTTACTTTGATGTGACAGCATAAAAAAATAAGGGGTGAAAAACAGGATTCTACTGAGAGAAGAGGAAAGGGGGAGGCAGAATAGGGTAAATTACATCACATGAAGAGGCACAAAAGATCTATTACAATATCTATTGTAATATCTATAAAATATCTATTAATAACATACCCTTTAACTAGGGTAGAAAATATACCTTACCCTATAGGGAAGAAGGAGGTGAAAGGGAAAAGAAAATGGAAGGGGCAGCTGATAGAATGGAAGATAGAAGTAGGAGGAAAAGAGAAAAGAAAAGAGGTGGCTAACAGAAAGGAGAGTGGATTGAAGGAGGTGGTGGTCAGAAAGAAATCATTGGTGAGGAGGGAAAGGGTGAAGGGAGAAAAAAAAAGATAAATGGGGGGAAAGGAAAATTCATACTTAGTAATCTTAACTGTGAATGTGAATAGGATGAACTCTTCCATAAAATGGAAACAGATAGCAGAATGCATCCCAGAATCCCAAAATATGTTGTTTTCAAGAATCACATTTGAAAGAGAGAGATACCTACTTATTAAAGGTAAAAGACTGGAGCATAATATATTATGCTTCAGCTGAAGTAAAAAAAGAAAACAGAGGTAACTATCCTAACCTCAGACAAAACAAAAGCATATAAGATAGATCTAATTAAAAGAGATAAGGAAGGAAACTACATCTTGCTAAATGGTAATATAAAGAATGAAGTAATATCAATACTAAACATATACACATCAAGTGGTATAGCATCCAAATCCTTTTACAGAGGAAAAAATTAAGTGAATTACAGAGAGAAATAGACAGCAAAAGTATACCAGCAGGGGACCTCAATTTCCACCTCTCAGAGCTAGGTAAATCTAACCACAAAATAAATTAAAAAGAGGTTAAGGAGGTGAATAGAATTTTAGAAAAGTTACATATAACAAAACTGGAAAAAAACTGAATAGGAATAGACAGGAATATACCTTTTTCCTAACAGTAGATGGCACCTACACAAAAATTTACCATATACTAGAGCATAAAAAACTCACAATCAAATAAATGCAGAGAGGCAGAAATATTAAATGCATCCTTTTCAGATTTTAAGGTAATAAAATTTATAGGTAATAGTTATTGGAAATTATAATTGGAAGTTAATCTAATTCTAAAGAATGAGTGGGTCAAACAACAAATCATAGAAACAATAAATAATTTCACCAAAGAGAATGAAAATGAGACAACATACCAAAACTTTTGGGATGCAGCCAAAGCAGTTCATAGGGGAAATTTTATATCTAAATGCTTGCATGAATAAAAGAGTAGATGAATGAATTCAGCAAGATCCAGGAGAGATAATTTAAAAATGTTTGGACTACCTGAAAGCCATGATCAAAAAAAAGAACCTAGAAATCATCCTTCAAGAAATTCTCAAGGAAAATTGCCCTGATGTTTTAGAACCAGAGGGCAAAAGAGAGGTTGAAAGAATCCACCAATCGCCTCCTGAAAAAGATCCCAAAGAAAACTCCTAGGAATATTATAGCCAGGTTCCAGAGTTCCCAAAGCAAGGAGAAAATATTACAAGCAGCCAGGAAGAAACAATTTAAATATTGTGGAAACACAATCATGATAACACAGACTCTAGCAGCTTCTACACTGAAGGATCGAAGGGCTTAGAATATGATATTCTGGACGTCAAAAGAGCTGGGATTAAAACCAAGAATCGCCTACCCAGCAAAACCGAGTAGCATATCTCAGGGGAAAATATGGTCATTCAATGAAATAGAGAACTTTCAAGCATTCTTTTTGTTTGTTTGTTTCCTTTTAATTTACAGGATTCAATTCCACAATTCCTTGAATTTCACATTTTGTCCCCCTCCCTCCCCTCCCCCCCCCATGGCGTCTTATAATCAAGTACAGGATCTGTAGATACTTTCACATTATACAATGGTCAGGTTATAAGGATGGGTTGTACCAGCTGGGATGAAAAATGGTATAGAGGACATAAAATCAAATAAGAGAACAAAAAAGATAAGGTATTTTGCTTCCACCTGGATATAAATTTAGTTCTTTCTCTGGATGCACGTTTTTCTCTCCATCATGTGTCTTTTGGGATTGACTTATATCCCTGCATTGTTGAGAAGAGTCCAGTCTATCAAAGTTGGTCATCACACATATGTTGTGTCTGTAATTATGTACAAATTCCTCCTGGTTCTACTCTTCTCACTCAGCATCAGTTCTTTTAAGCCTCTCCAGGTAAATATGAAGACCGCCTGCTCCCCGTTTCTTATAGTGCAGTAATATTCCATAACATGCATATACCACAACTTGTTCAGCCATTCCCCAATTGATGGACACCCCCTTAATTTCCAATTCTTTGCCATAACAAAAAGAGCTGCTATAAACATTTTTGTACATATGGGTCTTTCTCCCATTTCTATGATCTCTTTGGGATATAACCCTAGGAGTGGTATTGCTGGATCAAAGGGTATGAAAGTATTTATAGCCCTTTGGGCATAGTTCCAGATTGCTCTCCAGAAAGGCTGGATCAGTTCACAGCTCCACCAACAATGCATTAGTGTTCCAGTTTGCCCACATCCTCTCCAGCATTTGTCATTTTCCTGTTTTGTCATCTTAGCCAATCTGACTGGTGAGATGTGGTACCTCAGAGTTGTTTTGATTTGCATTTCTCTAATCAATAGTGAATTAGAGCACTTCTTCATGTGCTTATAGATAGCTTTAATTTCTTTCTCAGAAAACTGCCTGTTCATATCCTTTGACCATTTATCAATTGGGGAATGACTTGTATTCTTATAAATTTGACTCAGTTCTCTGTATATTTTAGAGATGAGTCCTTTGTCAGAGACATAGGTTGTAAAGATTCTTTCCCAATTTCCCACCTCCCTCTTAATCTTGGTTACATTGGCTTTATTTGTACAGAAACTTTTCAATTTCATGTAGTCAAAATTATCCATTTTACATTTTATAATGTTCTCTAATTCCTGTTTTGTCATAAAGTCATTCCCTCTCCACAAGTCTGATAGGTAAACTATTCCTTGTTTTAGCAGACTGCTTACAGTATCAACCTTTATACCTAGATCATGAACCCATTTAAACTTGATTTTGGTATATGGTGTTAGATAATGGTCTATGTCCAGTTTCTGCCATACTATATTCCAGTTTTCCCAGCAGTTTTTGTCAAATAGTGAGTTCTTATCCCAAAAACCAGGGTCTGGGGGTTTATCAAACAATACATTACTGTAGTCGTTGACTTCTGAATCTCGTGTGCCTAATCTATTCCATTGATCCACTCCTCTATTCCTAAGCCAGTACCAAGCAGTTTTGATGACTGCTGCTTTATAGTACAGATTGAAATCTGGTAAAGCTAGTCCACCTTCCCTAGCATTTTTTTTTCATTAATTCCCTTGATATTCTGGACTGTTTATTCTTCCAGATGAATTTTGTTACTATTTTTTCTAACTCTATAAAGTAGTTTTTTGGTAAATTAGTTGGTATGGCACTAAATATATAATTTAATTTAGGTAAAATTGTCATTTTTATTATATTAGCTTGACCCAGCCATGAGCAATTGATATTTTTCCAATTAGTTAGATCTGACTTTATTTGTGTGAAAAGCGTTTTGTAGTTATGATCATACAGGTCCTGGGTTTGTTTTGGCAGGTAGATTCCCAAATATTTTATAATGTCTACAGTAACTTTAAATGGTATTTCTCTTTCTACTTCTTGCTGTTGAGTTTCATTGGAAATATATAGGAATGCCGAGGATTTATGTGGGTTTGTTTTATATCCTGCAACTTTGCCAAATTTATTTATTGTCTCAAGCAGTTTTTTACTTGATTCTCTAGGATTCTCTAAGTATATCATCATATCATCTGCAAAGAGTGATAGCTTGGTCTCTTCTTTGCCTAACTTGATTCCTTTGATTTCTTTTTCTTCTCGAATTGCTACTGCTAACATTTCTAGTACCAGATTGAATAAGAGGGGTGATAGTGGACACCCTTGTTTCACCCCTGATCTTATGGGAAATGCTTCCAGTTTCTCCCCATTACATATAATACTTGCCGATGGCTTTGAATAGATGCTACCTATTATTTTAAGGAAGGCTCCATTTATTCCTATACTTTCTAATGTTTTTAATAGGAATGGATGCTGTATTTTGTCAAAAGCCTTTTCTGCATCTATTGAGATGATCATGTGGTTTCTGCTAGTTTTATTGTTGATATGATCAATTATACTGATGGTTTTCCTAATATTAAACCATCCTTGCATTCCTGGAATAAATCCTACCTGATCAAAGTGTATTATTCTTGAGATAAGTTGCTGTAGTCTTTTGGCTAGTATTTTATTTAGAATTTTTGCATCTATATTCATGAGGGAGATTGGTCTATAATTTTCTTTCTCTGTTTTATCTCTTCCTGATTTAGGTATCAGTACCATATTTGTGTCATAAAAAGAATTTGGTAGGACTCCTTCTTCACTAATTTTCCCAAATAATTTGTAGAGTATTGGAATCAATTGTTCTTTAAATGTTTGATAGAATTCACTAGTGAATCCATCTGGCCCTGGAGATTTTTTCCTAGGGAGGTGACTGATGGCTTGTTCAATTTCCTTTTCTGAGATGGGATTATTTAAGTAATTTACTTCCTCTTCAGTCAATCTGGGCAACTTGTATGTTTCTAAATATTCATCCATTTCCCTAAGATTGTCGAATTTATGTGCATACAATTGGGAAAAATAATTCCTAATTATTGTTTTGATTTCCTCTTCATTGGAGGTAGATTCACCCTTTTCATTTTTGATACTCATAATTTGGTTTTCTTCTTTCTTTTTTTTTATTATATTGACTAAGGGTCTATCAATTTTGTTGGTTTTTTCATAAAACCAGCTCTTGGTTTTATTTATTAGTTCAATAGTTTTCTTGATTTTGATTTTATTAATCTCTCCTTTAGTCTTCAATATTTCTAGTTTAGTATTTAATTGGGGATTTTGAATTTGTTCTTTTTCTAGGTTTTTTAATTGCATGCCCAATTCGTTGAGCTCCCTTTTCTCTAATTTAATCATGTATGCACTCGGGGATATAAAACTTCCCCTAAGAACTGCCTTTAATGTATCCCACAGATTTTGGTATGTTGTCTCATTATTATCATTCTCTTGAATGAAATTACTGATTGTTTCTATAATTTCTTGTTTGACCCACTCATTCTTTAGGATCAAATTGTTTAATTTCCAATTAGTTTTTAGTCTGTCTTTCCCTGGCCCTTTATTGCATATAATTTTTATTGCATCATGATCTGAAAAAGATGCAGTTAATATTTCTGCCTTACTGCATAGAATTGTGAGGTTTTTATGCCCTAGAACATGGTCAATTTTTGACTATGTGCCATGAACCATTGAGAAGAAAGTATATTCCTTTTTATCCCCATTCAGTTTTCTCCAGAGATCTATCATACCTATCCTCTCTAAAATCCTGTTCACCTCCTTAACTTCTTTCTTGTTTATTTTGAGGTTGGATTTATCAAGTTCAGATAGGGGGAGATTAAGGTCTCCCACTAGTATAGTTTTGCTCTCTATTTCTTCCTCTAATTCCTTTACCTTCACCTCTAGGAATTTGGATGCTACACCACTTGGTGCATATATGTTAAGTAGTGATATTGCTTCATTCTCGATGGTGCCTTTTAACAGGATATAGTTTCCTTCCTTATCTCTTTTAATTAAGTCAATTTTTGCATTTGCTTTATCTGAGATAAGGATTGCTACCCCTGCTTTTTTTTACTTTAGCTGAGGCATGATATATTTTACTCCAACCTTTTACCTTTACCTTGTGTGTATCCCTCTGTTTCAAATGTGTTTCTTGTAAACAGCATATTGTAGGATTATGATTTCTAATCCATTCTGCTATCCGTCTCCGTTTTATAGGAGAGTTCATTCCATTCACATTTACAGTTATGATTGTTATCTGTTTCTTTCCCCTCATCCTATTCCTGCCCCTGTTAATGTTCGTATTTTCCCTCCCTTCTCCCTTCCCCCCCTTAATAGTTTTCCTTTAGACCACCACCTCCCTCAGTGTTCCCTTTTTGGCCCCCCTCCCTTTTCTTCCCCTTTTCCTCTTACTACTTCCCTCCCTACAAACCACTCCCACCCCCCTTTTGTAACCCTTTCCCCCTCCTACTACCTGTAGGATATTGTTATACTTAATGAGGTATGCTATTTTTTCTTCGCATCAAGAATGACAGGAATAGATCTCATGCAAAGCTCCTCTCCCTCCCCTCTTTCCCTCTAAAATGATGTGTGTTCTCCTTGTTTACCTTTCTAAGTCACTGTTGCTTCTCGTAATTGGAGGTTGAATTTTCCATTGAGTTCTGGCTTTTTTATTAAGAAGGTCTGGAACTCTGTTATATCATTGAATGACCATCTCTTTGCCTGGAAAAATATGCTCAGTCTCGCTGGGTATGTGATCCTTGGTTGTAATCCGAGCTGTTTTGCCTTCCTGAAAATAGTATTCCACTGCCTCCGATTTTTCAGTGTGGAGGCTGACAAATCCTGTGCAATCCTCACTGTGGACCCTCGATATTTGAATTGTTTCTTTCTGGCCGCTTGAAGTATTTTCTCTTTTATCTGGTAGTTCTGGAGTTTGGCCACAACATTTTGAGGATTTTTCAGTTTGGGATCTCTTACAGCAGGTGTCCGGTGGATTCTGTCGATTTCTATTTTCCCCTCAGGTTCTAGTATCTCAGGGCAGTTTTCCTTAACGAGCTCTTGGAGAATGTTGTCCAGGCTCATTTTTTCATCATAATTTTCTGGTAGGCCTATGATTCTCAGTTTATCTCTCCTGGATCTGTTTTCCAGGTCAGTTATTTTTTCTTTGAGGTATTTTACCTCTTTTTCTAATTTTTCATTTTTGTTGTTTTGCTTGGCTAATTCTTGGTTCCTCATAGAGTTATTTGTTTCCATTTGTTTAATTCTGGTTTTTAGCAAATCATTTTCCTTGGTTAATTTTTGAAGCTCCTTTTCCATATCATACACTTTTCTTTTTAAAGAGATGTTTTCCTCATTATAATGTTTTTCGAATTCTGCTATTTTCATTTTGAGAGAATGATTCATTTTGTCTTCTATCTCTCTCATTTTGCTTTCAAAGTTCCTTTTGATCTCATCTAGGAGAGCCTTCTGTGCTTGGGATCCATTCCCTGTTGAAGTCTCAGCTATGGGTGTGGAGTCCACATTGTCTCCCTCTGAGGTTGGTTCCTCCCTCTGAGGATAGTAGGACTCCAGAGTCTTTGTCTTTGTAGTCTGCTTTCTACCCATTTTGAGGCAGTGTCCTAGCCACGCCCTTCCTCTAGGATCCCAAGCCTTTACTGTAGAGGGTTTTGCCCTGGGGCAAGAGTTACTATATCTTCAGGGTTAGAGGGGGGGTTTGGAGCAAGTGGGGTTCACTCTGTCATCCTTGTCTTTGGAGGTCCTGAAAGGGGCTTTTTTTTTTTTTAAAGATTTCTGGGCTATGAAGTGGTAGCCCCAGGAGTGTTTGCTGTCCAGTATAGGGGCCCCTGTATTTGCTTCTTACCTTGCTCTTTCCAGTCCCAGCCCTTTGATGATAGGCCTGGTAGTGGACCTTGTGGTTGGTGGGAAGACTTGCCCTCCGAGTTGATCAGCCAGCCGCGCCACGCCTTCCTGCACAGGCCTCTGCGCCTTCCTGGCCTGCGTCCACTGCGGCAGCCGCTGCCGCACCATGCCTTCCCAGGCTGCGCCCGCCGCGCTGCCACCATCGGGCCTTCCCAAGCTGCGCCCGCCATGCTGCAGCCGCCGTGCCTTACGGCTTGCGTCCCCCACGTCGCTGCCGCGCGCCTTCCCAGCCTCGAACCTCTCACTTCGTCCTATGTTGATAAATGTTGTGTCAATGTGTTGATAAATCTGGAAACGGCCCCAGCTGCTGCTGATCTGAAGTCCCTCTGGCCGGTGGCTGGTCAGGCCTGCCCTGGGGCTAAAGCCTTGGTGTGGGGCTTGACTTGGCTCCCAGAGCGCTGCACTGTCCGATTCCTGCCGGCCTGCCAGGTTAGCTCCTCTGTGTCATTATGTGGGTTCTGCAGCTCCAAAGTGTGTTTAGAGTCCCCTTTTTACATGGATTGGGGAGGGTGGAAGCCAGAGCCGCGGGAAGGTCTTGCTTCTACTCCGCCATCTTGGCTCCGCCCCCCCTCAAGCATTCTTGATGAAAAAAACAGTTGAATAGAAAATTTACATTCAGATACCAGAAGCAAGAGAAGCATGAGAAGGTAAACAGGGAAAAGGAATCATAAGGAACTTATCAGAGTTGAAGTATTTACATTCTTACATGGAAAAATGATAATTGTAACATGGAACTTTTCTCAATATAAGAATAGTTGAAGGGAATAGAAATATATATGTATACATACATATATATTTCTATATAGGAGGGCATATTTGGCATATAAATACATATGTGAGTGTGTGTATATATGTGTACAGGTATACATAGACAGAGGGCACAGGACCAATTTAATAGGAAGGGATGATACTCAAAAGGTGAAATTAAGAGGTGAAAGAGGAATATAATGAGAGGAGATGGGGAGAGATAGAAAGGGATAAATTATCTCATATAGAAGAGGCTAGGGAAAACTGTTACAATGGAGGGGAAGGACAGGAAGGCAAAAGGGAATGAGTCAACCTTATTCTCATTGAATTTGGCTTAGGGAGGGAATAACATACACACCCTACAGGAGAGTAGGGAGGAAGGGGATGAGAGGGGGTATTATGGAAGACAGGGAAGGCTGAGGGGGGGAGGGAAGTTGGAAGCACCCACTTTTGAAAAGGGACAGGGTCAAAGTAGAGAATAGAACAAGTGAGAGGTGGATAGGATGGAGGGAAATATAGTAAGTTTTTCATAATATATCCACTATGGTAATGTTTTACATAGCTACATACGGTATGTACAACCTATATTTAATTGCTTATTTTCCCAGTAAGGGTGGGTGACAAGGGAGGAAGGGAAAGAATTTGAAATTCAAAGTTTTAAAATTAAATATTTAAATATATATAATAATTATTATTATTTTACAGGTAACTGGGAAATAAGATATAGAGGCCCTGGGACATAGAGATCCACCATGCCCTTCTGGAAAGTGAGAGGAAATATGGGGGGAGATATGGGGAAAAAAATAAAAATAAAAAACTACTTGAAACAATGAGCAACTTTAGCAAAGCTTCAGGATATTAAATAAACCCACATAAATCATCAACATTTCTGTATATCACTAACAAATAATAACAAAGAATGGCAGCAAAAGATAGAATAACTGTAGACAATATAAAATATTTGGGAGTCTACCTGCCAAGACAAACCCAGGAAATATATGAACACAATTACAAAACACTTTATAGAAATAAAATCAAATTTAAACAATTGGAAAAATATCAATTGCTTATGGGTAGGGTGAGATAATATAATAAAAATGACAATTCTAGCTAAAGTAATTTACTTCTTCAGTACCGTAGCAATCAAACTACCAAAATTGTTTTATAGAGCTAGAAAAAAATAATAAAATTCACCTAGAAGAACAAAACATCAACAAAATCAAGGGAATTAATGAAAAAAATGCAAAGGAAGGTGGCCTAGTGTATCAGCAAATACCCTAGCATACCCAGGATGGCTGCTGGGACATGTTTTTTTTTATCTGCTTTTCTAAAGGAAAGCAACTCAAAAGGGGTTAACAATCTTACTTTAACCAAACATATATATCATTCACTTAGTTCAGGGAGAAAAGTCAGCACCCTGAAATTCAGAAAATACAAACAGAAATTACAGACACACAAAAAAAAAATACAGAGAAAATAATGCAACTCAACAGACCAAAAGACAGAACTTCTGACCATTACATATATACAGTGTTAATTACCAGAGAGAGAAGCACCAACATCTGTGTTTTCAAAGTCAGGGGGCTCAATGGCTACCCAGAGTCTCATCTGGCCAAATCACAAAATTCTTCCCTTCAGCAAGCCCAAAAGCAAAACCTCACCTCAGGGAGTATATATAGCCTTTTCCACGGTCAGACAACATCACAACCTTTGTGACTCACTGCCTAATTACAAAGTAACAAAAGGTGTGAAAGCCTTCCTGAAAAACAAGCCTCTCCTAAGCAAGAGTTTCTTATTGGGCTCCAAGTGAGGTTCATTAAGGGTCAAGGAAGGTCTTCAAATTCCCTAGGCCTATTAAGGGGTAGAGAAGATCTCCAAATTCTCTAGGTCTATTAAGGGGCAGGGAAGATCTTCAAATTCCCTTACTATTACACCTAGCCATACCAGGTCTAAAACTATATTATAAAACTACAATCATCAAAACTATTTTTCACTGCTAAGAAATAAGAATCAGTGGAATAGGCAAGGTACACAAGACACAGTAGTAAATGACTACAGTAATCTATCATTGAATAAACCCAAAGACTTCAGCTTCTGGGATAAGAACTCACTATTTGACAAAAGCTGCTATGAAAACTGAAAAACAGCAGGGCAGAAACTAGGCATAGACAACCTCTTTTTTTTTTTAAAGCAATTGGGGTTCAGTAACTTGCTCAAGGTTACACGGCCAGGTATTTGTGTGTGGGTGCCGAGTATCTGAGGCTGGAACCGATCCTGGGTCTCCCAACGCCAGGGCCGAAACTCTTACTCACTGTGCCAACTGGCCATCCCTCATAGACAACATCTTACACTGTATACCAAGATAAGGTCAAACTGGGTACATGATTTAAACATAATGTTGATACCATAAGCAAATTAGGACACCAAGGAATAGATTACCTATCAGATTTATGAAAAATGGAAGTATTTATGACCAAAAAAGAAATAGAAAACATTATGAAATGCAAAATGAAAAATTTTGATTACATTAAATTTAAAACGTTTTTGCACAAACAAAACCAATGAACCAAGATTAGAAAGAAAGCAGAAAGATGAGGAAAAAAATTTTTCAGTCACTATTTCTAATAAAAGTCTCATTTCTCAAATGCATAGAGAACTGAGTCAAGTTTGTAAGAATACAAATCACTCCCTAATTGATAAATGATAAAAGGATATGAACAGGCAGTTTTCATATGAAGAAATTAAAGTTATCTATAGTCATAGGGAAAAATGCTCTAAATCACTATTTATTAGAGAAATGCAAGTTTAATGAACTGAGATAGTACCTCACACCTATCAGATTAATTAATATGACAGAAAAGGAAAATTATATATATGGGAAAAATGGAACATCAAAGCATTATTGGTAAAGTTGTGAATTGATCCAACCATTCCAATTTGGAACTATTCCCAAGGGATTATAAAACTCTGCCTACCCTTTGATCCAGCAATACCATTACTACATTATTGAAAAGGGAAAATGACCCATATGAACAAAAATATTTATAGCAGCTCTTTTTATGGTGGTAAAGAGTTGTAAATTGAAGGGATGCCCATCAATTAGGTAATGGCTGAACAAGTTGTGGCATATGAATGTAATGGAATACTATTGTTCTATAAGAAATAATGAGCAGGTAGATTTTAGAAAAACCTGGAAAGACTCACATGAACTGATGTTGAGTGAAGTGATTCAAACCAGGAGAACATTATACATAGTAACCGCAACATTGTGCGATGATCAACTATGATAGAGTTAGCTCTTCCCAGTAATACAATGATCCAAGACAATCCCAAAAGACTCATGATGTAAAATGCTATCCACATTCAGAGAAAGAACTGTGGAGTCTGGATGCAGATTCAAGCATAATACTTCCACTTTTTTTTGTTTTGTTTTTTCTCTCTCATGGTTTTTCCATTTTGTCCTGATTCTTCTTTCACAACATGACTAATGTGGAAATCCGTTTAACATGATTGAATATGTATAACCTATCTCCAGATTGTCTGCTGTCTCAGGGAGTGTGAGGGATGGAAGGGAAGGAGAAAAAAATTAGAACTCAAAATCTTACAAAGATGAATGTTGAAAACTATCCTTACATGTCATTGGGGGGAAATATTATTAAAAGAGAGGAAAAAAGCAAATTTGTGACCAAATCTTGTTGACCATGTCTCCACAACATTTCTCTCCTCTCTACTTAGAAGTTTTCATCATCTCTGCATCTTCATCATCTACTACAATAGTTTCCTAATTGGCCTCCCCATCTTCACTGTCTCTTCTTCAACCCAATCTCCATATAGGAATTAGCATAAAAGGACAATTCTAGATTTTTTACATCATAAATAAAAGGTAGTCACTGAGTACCAGGAGGCTCTAATTTGAATTTAAAAAAAAATAAAAAAACCTAGCTAGAGTAGCAAATAAAGGAGCGGAAGAGAAAAATTTCAGTATGGAGTAGAAAAGCCAGCACTGATGGAACTGTGTGAAGAAAACCAGCCAACAAAAAGGCTTTAGCTTCTAGTTCCTGATTGTCTGGGAAAAAAAACTGAAACTTGTTGGCATACAGTTGAACTGCCATCTTGAACCTCTACAGTTTGAGAAGTGAAGCCTGTCAGAAGTGCCTTTTGCTCTCTGCTGCCCTCTCTAGTTTTGAGAGGGGAAAAATTAAAAGAGAAAGATAGGTTTGGGTGTTAATTAGCTGTTGGTTTAATTACCTACTTGAAAAGATTCATACTTCTCTGGGTTAAAGTCAACTTCTAGTCAATACAATAGCAAAACCTCTCTCAGTGTCTTTTAAAGATAACTATGAGTTAAAAGAGCTTGTAAATTCTTTACCAGTTTGAGAGTAGATGAGAGAAGCATTTTCCATCAAAGAGCTTTGAAGACCATAAGGAAAGAATCTAGAAGTGTCTTCATATGGTATAAATGGTTCGAAATGGGTCAACAGACAATGAATGAACTAAGGCCTAGATTCCAAAGATTTATTACACCAAGAATGTATGTTTTCCTGATTACATATAGCCTTTGCTGTATTGATTTTAGTACATTTGATTATATTCAGTATCTGAGATGTTATTATTTATTTTACATCATTATTAAGTAAATGATCATGCTTAAAATCTAATGGTGTCACCATTGTGAGGTACTGGGTTTTCTGTTTGTTTAATAAATGGAAATACATAAGTGGGGGCTCAAGGATTATATCATTGAATTGAAGGAAAATATCCCTCACACTAAGCCCTTATTCCTACCGTGTTTCCCCGATAATAAGACCTATCCCGAAAATAAGCCCTCCCCTTACTGTGTAAGATTCCTCTAAAATAAGCCCTTCCCCGAAAATAAGCCCTATTGAGATTGCTACTGTAGTGAAGGTGATCCCCTGCACTACACGGTACATTATGGTACCCTCTGTATGCACCTCCCCCTCTCCGTGAAACGCACGCCACGCTCCGAGCTGCATCCAATCAGAGCTGCAGCAGTGAGCCATCATCCTGTTCTTCCCCAGTGATTTGCTTATTGAATAAAGGTACATTTTTTTTGTTCACATTTACCCGTTTATTAAAATTGCTGTCAATGTTCATTAAAATAAGCCCACCCCTGAAAATAAGCCCTCTGGTGTTTTTCTGTCCAAAAAAATAATAAGACAGTGTCTTATTATCGGGGAAACACAGTAAGAGCCTGAGAGAACTTGAATGTGGATCAAATGGTGGTATTCTTCCACTGAGCACCCCATTTTGCAAGTGTTAGTCATTCCCCAAACATCTATGAGCCATTACAGAGAAAGTAAATGACCCATGTAACATATTAAGAGTTTCACTTGTGATTTACACCAGGCACCTTTCATATACCTGTTATGTGCAAGAGAAAATAACCTTTAAGGCTATGTTTTGCTCTACTGAGTTAATTTTTTTTATTGTTGATAATTATAAAACAGAATGAAATCTGATATTTTACTTCATTCAGGAAAGTATGAATCACTCTAAAAAATCATATATGAAATCTTACCTATTCCTATCTTATATTGTCACCACGGATACCTTTGATATATACAAAAAAAAAACATTTAATAAAGGTTGTATAGAATTTATATGTATGTTTATTATATCTATACTAGTTATATATACCTTAAATATAAGTACATATATATGTGTCTATATGTGTGTGCATAATCATAGAATCATAGGTTAAGAACTGAAAAACACATTAGAGATCATTCAGTCTAGTCCCCTAATTTTTACAGGGAACAAAACAGGCTCCAAATGGTAAAGTGAATTACCCAAAGTCAAAATACAGTAATTCACAAAGGTATGATTGTAATCAGGTCTTCTGAATCCAAATCCATTGCTGTGTATTATTTGTGTGAATATGTGTATACATATATGTGAATATATGTATATAGGTATACATATGTATGTGTATATACACTTTGGCATAAAAGTGATACACACATATGCACACACATATAAACATCACCTTTACTTTCTCTCCTCCTGCTGTAGGAGTATGCCAGGTTCACACTGAGTCTGAGACCATGGATATACCTTATCTTGCAACAACAAAGTGTGTGGTGGTAATGTCCACATGACAAGCATGGAGACTTGACATCTCTTTTTTTTCTTTTTTTTGTTTGTTTGTTTTACATTTCTTTAAGAGAGGAGGAGACTACAGGAGGACATGGTCAGCCTCTTAGCTGATAGGCATCCTTGATCCCTCCATGTACTGATGTCTAGTGGAATGATAGATGAAACTGAGGTATGATGTCTACATAGATTTTTCTGTGAGCAGCATAAAGCATAAATAATGTTCATAACAAAATGCATGACTTCATTGACATTAACACATTTCTGCATCCATTGCTTATGGGAATCAGAAAAGGGGGCTCAGAAAATAACAGAAAGATGTGTTTTGCTCTGGTGAATTTTGCAATAGCAGAAGCTATCAAACTGGCATCTGACTATGCAGAAAATGAATTAAAATTGTTTTTTGAAATTATGGAGCTGATTTTTTAATCAGAAAGTGGCTATGCATTATTCACCAGTATTTTTAAATTGTCCAACAAACTTCAGAGAAAGAAAATGAGGAAGGAAGCTGAACAAGGGCTCCAGATGTTTGTTCAGGATAAGTAGCTTTCAGAAAGACACAGCAAATACGCTTTACACGCTTGCTGCATCATGGAATTG
The DNA here is from genome assembly GCF_028583685.1 of Petaurus breviceps papuanus. NCBI lineage: Eukaryota > Metazoa > Chordata > Mammalia > Diprotodontia > Petauridae > Petaurus > Petaurus breviceps. The sequence goes on along the minus strand of NW_027185903.1, from coordinate 4,889,850 downwards.
GATCAGTATGTATGCGAGACATATCGAGATGTCAGAAGCTTTGCCATCTGCCACAGTCTTTCCATTCAGGGCTAGTCTTATGAAATTAAAATGTACTTTGCATTTCAAATTATTTCAAATCTCAGTCTAAGCCACGCTGTCATTATAATAACACTTGACCTCATGAAATGTGAGATTTAGTTCAGCCAGTTTTCCATTTGCTATCCAGTACTCCAAGAACACCTAGAAAAGTCTCATCTTCAGGAACAAAATTATGTTAAATGTTCAGTATTGGGTCAGGATTTTCTGTACTAGAGTTAAATATTCAGATATATTCAGAAGGATAAAATTATTAAATGGTCCTGTTTTGAACCAATTAATCCATTTAATAGCTTTATATTGATTAATCCTGCTTATTTGTATTGACTTTCAAATAATCTGAGTAAAATAACTTTAATGAAAAGAAGAGCTGACTCTGCTGACTTTGGGGGAAGGGTTCTGTATAGGTGGGGAGAGATTCTATTGTAGCATTCTCCCTGAAACTACACATCTGTGAAGAACTTGAATTTAGTGTCCCTGCCCTAGTTATATGCCTCTAAATGAGCCTCTTTCCAACCCAGCATTTTAGATTGTTTTGTTGGGATGTATTTTACTATCCTAACATTATCAATCCACCATAGCGTTATTGGAGGAGAAGGGGATTCATAAGACTTTAGCGCCATTTTGTATGGAGCATTGCTTCCATGCTCTTTTCTTCCCCAACTTTATTGACCAAAAAGTGCAGTGAAATTACTCAAAAGCTTGAAAGTAATTTGAGAGAATTGAGGTGCTTCCCATGAAGTGCAGGACTAAGTACAGGGTGGATTCTTTCTGAATATTGTGGTCAGACAGGGTATGCCCATCCTCCAGCTGCTTTCAGCTAATACCTTCTTTGTCTTGAATTTTGGTCTTGACATTCTCAATGGTATCACTGGGCTCCACTTTGAGGGTGATGGTCTTATCAGTCAAGGTTTTAACAAAGATCTATATCCCACACATGAGATGAAGGACTAAGTAAAGAATTGATTCTTTTCTGGATATTGGAGTCAGACAATGTTCTAGCTTCTTCCAGAAAAGATTAATCCCTGCTGGTCTAGAAGAATGCCTTCCTTGTCTTAGATTTTGGCCTTGACATTCTCACTGGTATCACTAATCTTCACTTCAAGAGCAGTTGTCCTTCCAGTCAAGGTTTTCACAAAGATATGCATCCCACCCCTGAGACAAAGGACCAAATGCAAGGTAGATTCTCTCTGGATATTGTAGTCAGACAAGGTTCACTCATCTTCTAGCTGTTTCCCAGCAAAGTTAATATCTCTGTTGGTGTGGGAGAATGCCTTCCTTGTCTTGTATTTTGGCCTTGACATTCTCAATGGTATCACTGGGCTCCATGTCAAGGGTGATGGTGCTGTCAGTCAAGGCATTCACAAAGATCTGCATTGTCAAGCAGTGGTGATGGCACATGCTGAACAGCAGAGTCATCTCCTGTCCTCAGTGGATTTCCATGTTCTTCTTTTCCTATTCCATCCCAAATACCTCTATGATACTTAGACTCCTGTGTAAATAATGTTTAAGTTCCATAGCTTGTTCCATAGCTGTCATCCTATAACCTCTCCCCTTCTTGGCTAGCTCCTTGAGAAAAAAATATCTTCTTAAGGTGTGTCCATTTGCTCTCCATTCACTCTCTTTTAAACCTTTTGCAATCTGGCCTCCAGTCTCATCATTCAAATGAAACTGCTTTCTCCAAAATTACCAATGATCTCTTAATTTCCATATTCCCAGACTTGACACAACACCTGGAACACAGTGGGTACTCACCAAGTGCTTGCTGATTTGCAATTTTATAGAATCACTGAAATTAAGAGCTTGGAAGGATCTCAAAAGCCATCTAATGCAACCCATGGCTGACCAGTTCTGCTACATATTCAACAACCACTCATCCAGCTTTTTCTTGAAACCTTCCAATGAAGGAGAATGAATCTACTACTGCCCAAATCTGACCATTCCACTTTTGAATGGTTCTAACCATTAAAAAAGCTTTTCTTTATATTAAGCTTTAATCTACTTCTCTGTAGCTTCCAATTTGTGTTCTTTCTCTCTCCTCTCTAGGACCAAGTCAATTTTTACTATCCTTCCTTCACTTAATAACCTTTTAAATATTTTCAATAGCTATCATATCTCTAAGTTTTCTTTTTTCCTCCAGGGCATACATCCTCAGTTCCTTTAAGCATTTTCACATGGCATGTTCTCCATTCCTTCCACCATCTTAATCATCCTCTTCTGGTAATGCTTTAGCTTGTTGGTGTATTTCCCAAAACATCGTGCCCAGAACTGAACTTGTAGATTAGACAGCTTGATCAGGGCAGAGGATAATATGAAATCCTCTCACCCTGTTAACCTTGTCATTGTTCTCCACAACCTGCTTCCCTGGACACCACGTTTTCTGACTCTACTTGGAGGGTGAGACTTAATTTTGTGAAGACTGGTGAAGATGACAAGAAAAGAACACACAATAATGGGGAAAGGTTTTGCTCTGGTGCTAGCATGAGAAATCAGCTATGTTCTGGTGGCTTAGGTTAGGACATCATGACAACTCCTTACAGAAATGGTGGTATATATGAAATAATAATAATGCCTATTTTTTGAGCACTTCTCTTAAGATTATAGGACCATGAATCTAGAGCTAAAGTTGGCTCTAGAGGTCATCTAGCTCAACCCCCTTATTTTACATGTCAGGAAACTGAGACCCAGGGAGATCATTTTACTTGCCTATGCTCACACAGCTAGCAACTGTCAAAGATGAGGTTTGGACCCAAGGTTAATTTCAAGACCATTTTTTGTCACTCTGCTTTTCCTCATACCAACCCTATGAACTGTCTAATACAAATATTAAAACCCCCCACTTACAAATGAAGACTTTAAAAGATAAATTATTTGCCCAGATCCACACAGTTGTTAAGTATTAAAAAACAGGAAGAAAGCCCAGGTCTTTTTCCTGCTTTTAGGTCCAGTGCTTGAACAGCTAAGACATGCTGTCTCCTTGCATCCTAGCAAAGCATGAAATTTGAATTTGCTAATATCCATGGTTAGGACTTTTTAGCTATGGCTATGGTTATTCTATGAGAGGGTGCCCAAGTAGTCTTAGTAGCAGAAAATGTTCTTAGGTCAAATTTCTTGTTGTTTAGTCATTTCAGTCACATCTGACTCTTCTTGACCATATTTGGTATTTTCTTTGCAGAGAAACTCGAACGGTTTGCCATTTCCTTCTCTTGCTCATTTTACAGTTGAGGAAACTGATGCAAACAGGCTTAAGTGACTTGCCCAGGGATACACAGGTAGTAAGCTTCTGAGGCTGGATTTGAACTCGGGATAATGGGTCCTCTTGACTCCAGGTCCAGTTCTCTATCCACTGTACCAACTAGCTTAGGTTCAATACCCTGGTTTTATAAGCAGTCCCATGCTTGGGGGTCAGATGTTAAAAATCAGCATTGCTGTATCTTGCTAGAAAGAATGTTTGGGAATACAGTGGGACTATTTCTGTAGATTCACTTGGGCTGAGCCTTTCCCCCTTGTGCATCTTCAATTTAACTTAATTTAAATGTACTACTTAAATTAATTGGGCAGAGGGAGAGGAGACATGAGCTAATAGGACCAAGGAGTTGTTTCTGCCGCAATTGCTATAGATGATTTCTCTGAATCAGGGTCATCCTAGAAAGCTCTGAGTTGGTCAGTGGTAGCATTGGCTATGTTCTTGCCTCAGTGACACCAGTTTCAGAATGGAAACATAACACTTTTTTTCCAGTTGCTCAAAATATGTAAGACAATTGTAGTGTTAATCATATTCCCCATATAAGGAGGAGCTCTTGCCATCCCCTGGTTTTAGATAGGGAGACTGATACATGGACCACAAGGCCCAGACTCTGTTTCCTCATGCAGGTATACTGTGCATTGCCCTTCTGACCTTGTGATAAGGTGTTCTACGTCAATGCAAATCTCTTGGTGCCCAGGTGCTATCTGGGCAGGAGGAAACTTGAACGGGAATAACCCAAATACTTCTGGGCTGGGGCTAGATTATTTTCAGCCCATTTCTGAGGTCAGATGCCAGTTTACTGTGAATTCTTTGCCTTTACTTGTCAACAGAAGTCTTGCTACTTCTTCATGTTACTACATAACACCTAGCTTATGCTGCCAATTTTGTAGATATTAAGAAACAGATATATATAAATATAGATATATAGATATAGATTTCTATAGTGCTTCTAAGGTTCACCCCTGAAGAATATAAAACATTTCACATATGCACATATAAAGTTATTGATCAAAGTAATAAGGGGTGAAAAGTAATGCTGATATCCTGCTGAGCCATTGAATCCTGCCTAAGGATACTTACTAGCTTTGTGACTACCAGCATGTTACATAATCTTTCATAAACAGAGTGTTCTCATCTGCAAAATGGATATCATTTTCGCTTCCCAGCTTCACAGGATTATTGCGAGGAAAGTATTTTGCAAACTTTAAAGTTAATGTCGTTGTTACTGTGAATATTATTTTCTTTAGCAAGTGAGTTCAATAGAGCACCATGCAGTAGTTGATAGACCACATTGAATATGTCTCTCTCATTGTTTGAACTTGGACAAGTAATTTGCTCTCTCAAGGCCTCCATTTTCTCATCTGCAAAATGAGCTCGAGCAGCCTACCTGACCTCTAAAAGCTCTTCCTGCTCTACATCTTATGATACGGTCTTTTAGGGAGACAGTTTTATGTTTCTGCTTGTTTCATAATTAGCATCTTCCCACTAGTTACGTCAGAATCCTCAAGGATAAATTTTGTAAAACTCAGGGGTGAATTCAACCCAAACCACCCTTATGCGTTTTGCAATCATGTTTTTGTGGCCAGCTCGGGCATTTCAAATCCATGACTTTCAAGGTCCATGAAGTAAATTGTCTTCATTTTCAACAGACACTATATTTCCTGGCTGACCACCACAAGAAAGACCTGGCCTTGCAGAGGGCAGTCAGTTTAGCGCCTGCCCTGAATCAGACATCCAAATTCATTTTTGTGGAGCTTGCAGGGGCCTGCTGGGACTGTGTGAACCAGATCTAGAATGACTATTTCAAAATATTCCCCCTTTTTGGAGGGGGACAAGGTTCTTTTATGCCTTTGTTCTTTTAGCCAAAAAATGCATGTTTTTCATAATCAGAGTTGCTTAAGATATTTCTCCTTATGTGCTCAATGTTCTCTTCTTGGCTGCCTACAGCATGACATATGGCCAGGACACTGACTTAGCTTCAGAATCCACTTCTGATGCTTTCTAGGTGTGTGGTCCCTGGCAAGCCACTAAACCTCACTGAGCCTCAATTTCCTCATCTATAAAATGGATATAATAACTATTATACCTATCTCACTGGGTTAGGGTTAGGATCATTGCAAAGCACTCTGCACACTTTAAATCACTATATAAACATCAGTTGTTGTTTCTGTCAATCCTAATCTCAGAACCTTATTTTTATAGGTTTGTTTTGATTAAAATTCCCAAGGGCTAAAAAAAAAAATAGTTTTCAAGTAAACAAAAAAGACCTTGCTTTTTTTTTTTAATATCTCTTTCCTCCTTAATTTTAAAATATCCATCTCTTCAGGGAAACATAACCTTTTATTTTCTATTCCTTTACATTCAGATCTTCAGACTATTGTTTTAAAAGTGTTCATTGGGGTTTGAGAATGTATAGTTTAGTTTTCTAAATGAGCATTTTAGAAATGCTGTAGGCGTGTTTGCCAAAATTAAATGCAGTTTCTTGCCTAGGAAAAAGTTTGCATTTGGGTAGTCGGCAGGGCACTTTCAGGTTATCTTTTGGTGTGTTCATGCCTTTACCCTCTCATGTAATTAAAATGTCACATTTTCTTTTCTCATTACTGATTTACAGTCCCTTATCAAATTTCACCACTTGTCCCATGTCATTGGTATTTTGGTATGTAACAAACTGCAGAGGACCCTGCCTGCTTCAGGAGCCTGGAGACAGCAAAATTTTCACATTTAGGAGCAATCCAGCTGCTCCTACTTGTGCTTTAGAGATGTGCATAGTTTATCTGACACAGGATACTGTGTCAACTATATTAATGGGAACCTTCAACAGAGCAAAAAGAAATACTTCAGAAATGAAAACACAAACCAGAAAGCTGACAAAGATTTTCAATGTCAGAGACTAACAAAGTTAAAGATTTTTACATTCTTTTACTTCCTCTTCTCTCTCTGTCTCTCTGCCTCTATGTCTCTCTATCTCTGTATCTTTGTCTCTGTTTTTGTGTCTCTGTCTCTGCCTCTCTCTTTCTCTGTCTTTCTGTTTTTCTCTGTCTCTGTCTTTCTGTCTCTGTCTCTCTCTGTCTCTACTAATGCTTCCCCAGATTTTCTGCCTCTATGTATGTCATTCTCTCCCTTTCTTCTTCATCTCCAGGTGCAGAGGAGGAAGCTTTTCTGTGGATGGACATCAAAGACATGAGAGGCACACTTTTATGTCCCATCATAGCATCTTAGACTTTAAACCTGGAAGGCATTTCAGGGTTCAGCTAATCCAATCTTTACCCATGAGCAAACCCAAATGGGGTTGGTGTAACATACCTTGCATAGTTAATAGAGGAGCCAGATGGCAATTTTTTCCCCTAACCCCAAATTCACTGCTTTTTCTGATAGACTAACAACAAAGAAGTCTTTTGAACTTTCTTTCAAAAAAATATTGCTATATTTTATTTTTCCCTTATCTATATTTCCCAGTGAATTCATCTCACTCCAAGAAAGTTATTCCTCACAATAAGGAAGAAGAGAAAAGAAGAAAAGTACATAAAAATGAACTGACATATCAGAAAGTCTGATATTATATGCAACATTCCACACCCACAGTCCTCCACCTTTGCAAAGAAGTCCCCAGGGTGGGGGTGGGGGGGTGGGGAGGGAATAGGAAGGTGGAGTGGGGGAAGGAGTTCTTGTTCAGTTGTGTTTTCCGTTTATTTTGTTGTCATCATTGTGTGCATTATTTCCCCAGTTCTGTGGACTTCATATTGCATCATTTAAGTCTTTCTTTTAAAAAAAATTTTGTTTTATTTTTAATTTATTAAATAAAACAAGCATTTATAGAACAGCATAGCAAAAAACAAAGATGATTGCACATAAAACTTTGAATCTATTATGTACAACTTGCTGTTCTTTTTAAATATATAATAAAGTTATAGTGTAAATTTTTTCCCTTTTCTTCCTTCCTCCCCTGCCCCAGACATGACTACCATTAGATACAAATATTTATACACTTGTAAAATCATTCTGTGCATAGTTCTATTTATCATTTCTTTCTCTGGATGCAGATAGCATCTTCCTTCATATGTTGAGATATAAAGTAAATCCACAGATAAGTCTTTCCATGTTCTTCTGTATTCATATCATGTTCCTTATTATTTATACCTTAGAAATATTCTATTACATGTGTGTACCAAAACCTGTTTAGCTAGTCCCCAATAAATGAGCATCTATTTTGCTTACAATCCTTTGATCACGCACACACAAGCGCACACACAAAATGTTGCCACAAATATTTTGGTGTATGGATGACTTTTTAGAATTGACCTTGTTGGGGCTTCCTTGCAATCTCTGGCCCATTTGCTACAAGGAGAAAAAAGGATGGGGGAAGAGAATAAACAATTATTAAAGTCTACTCCTTCTGGCTGCTGTGCTAAGCACTTTACAAATACCTCATTTGATCCTCATAACAGCCCTGTGAGGTAGGTGCTATTATTATATTTATTATTATTATATTATATTATTATTATCCACTTTATGGTTGCGGAAACTGAGGCAGGCAGAAGTTATTTGGCTTGGCCCAAGTTGTATAGCTAATAGAGTGGGAATTCTTACCATGGGGAGCCTCACTTCCAAAGTGTAAATCTCTTAGTTGTTCAGTCCCTTTTATGGTGGCTCTCCCATGATAACAAGAAGTTGTTTTGTATTTGTTGCCCAGGTGTATCCCTTACTTAGTAGGCTCTGATTCCCCTCCCTAACTCACCTCCAGCTGGCAAGCTTTTACAAGCACTTCACAGCCTAGCTTTGAATAATTGGCTCAGGGTAGTCTATTTTGACCAAAGTATTGATCTTGTCTCTCTTTTTTTTCTTTTGATTCCTCATGTTTCTCAGAAGCTTGACTGCTCCAGGGCATTTGCATTGAAGCCTCATGGTGCGTGTTCCAATCACGTCCAGTCGATGGAGGCTGGATTCTAAATAACTGGCCTCTTGTTGTTTGTTCTTCATTCTCAAAGAGAACCATGGCATCGAGATGGCAATGCCATTTCTTGCAAGTGAATGGGATTTAAGTGAGGGAGGGCTGTGCAAAGTCACCAGCCTCACTTTCTCCGGTGGAACCATCTGTGTCCATTGGCAAGATAGAAATCAAGACGTTAGGTAAGGGATATACAAGCACAGAGAGGGTCTATTTTTAGAGGGGAAGTTCTGGCTGAGAACAACAAAAGATATTTGTTAAGATCTTATGTGTACAGTACACTGTACAAGGCCCTGGAGGAGAAAAAAAATTTACATAAGATGTGAAGGTACCTTCAAAGGGCTTATACTCAATTGAGGGAGGGCACGAAACATCAATGCAGCTATTTGTAACTGATATTATGTAATAAGTATATAATGGGGTTATGAAACAATATATGGCAGAGCGTTGTATCGTCTGAAGATAAGAGAAGGCTTGCTTCAGAGGTCAGGGCTTGAACTGATTTTTAAAAGACGATTAGTTGGGAATGGGAAGATAAGGGAGGGATATTTGGAGGGGATGTAGGTTAAGTAATAGGAGGCCAAAGTAGTGGATAGAAGTAATGTAGAGGAGTCAGAAGGGATAGGAAATAAGAGATATGCACAAACATAAAAATAAAGAATTTGGAGCAGAATCTGTTGGGGAAAGTATATATTTTTATATGTGTATGAATGTGTCTATATATGTATGTATGTGTATATATACATGTATATATGTCTATATCCGCATGTATGTATATATATCTACATCTATATATAAATATATCTACACTTAATTGTAGCTGGGAGAGGGGGGAAAGAACAAGGTAAAAAACATACAGCAAAGAACAAAAGAAAACCTACAAGGAAGCAAAGATGGACAACTTTTAACACAATGTACAATATTTAATATGTAGGCTTTCTTGAAATGGAAATTTATTGCTATATATTTTTAATCCTCTATTACAGTCTGCTGTGCACATGACATTTTTTCTTTTTAATATTTGTTTAAACATTTAAGTTTGTAATGTTTTTTTTCTTTTCTTATTTATTTAAGTTTTAGCATTCAAGTCTAAAAGGAAAAAAAAAAAAAAAAATTATTATGTAAAGGGGAAATGAAAGTATGAAACATAAAAGAGAGGTGAGGACTGGATGTAATCAAAGCTCAATCAATAAACATTTATTAAGTGCCAACCATGTGATATTTGGGGGTCAGTTGCTTAGAGTCGTAGTAAGGGGATAGGAGTGAATAATATTGCCAAGTGTAAAGAAGAGGTCCATGACCTTTAGAGAATGCCCACTTAAAGGGGTCAGGAAAAATATAAGATATAGAATAGTGGTTAAAGAAGAACCAGGCAGAGTGCAGTGTGTCTGAAGCCAAAGGAGAGAGTGTCAAATAAGTGTCAGTGACCAGAATCCCAGAACAAAAGTCCCCAAATCTAATGATTAAGAAGTGACTGGTAACCTTAGAGAGTACAGTCTGAATAGAGCAGTGTGGGCAGAAACCAGATTACAAGAGGCTGAGGAGAGAGTACATAATAAGAAAGTTGAGGCATTGAACAAAAGCAGAAGAAATTTATCTGTGCCTGGGGATAAAGAGATGAAATAATAGTCATACAGGGTTAGAATGATGCAGGGAAAGCATTTTTAGGATTGGAGAGACCTGAGCATGTTTGGAGAGAGAAGATACAAGAAGGGTGGGAGAGTTGCTGCAGCAGCCCCTTAAGGAAGAAGGAAGTAAATAATCATTTATTGAGCACATAATATGTGTCAGACACTGTGCAAAACTTTATGGATATTATCTCTTTTGATCCTTACAACAAGCCTTGGTGGTACATACTCTTATTATCTGTATTGTGATTTGCCCAGGGTAACACAACTAGTAAGTGTCTGGGACTAGATTTGAACTCAAGTCTTACTCTAGATCCAGCACTCAATACACTGTACCTCCTATCTTGGGATTATGGAAAAAAATTGAGGGACTATTCTATGAAGAGTAGGAATGCTATATCTTCAGTGATGAAAGCAAATGAGGCAAGCAGGAGTGATGATGCTTAGAATTTATGAATTATGGAAGAGAGAAGCCTCAGAAGCTTCAGTGACTTTGAAGTCAGAAGATCTAAGTACAAATTCTTCCTCTCTCCTTTATTACCTATATGACCATGGGCAAATCTCTCAGTCTCAGGCAATTCTAAAAGACTAATTTGCAGAGTGAGTATCAATCTGTACTGGTAGAGAGAGATTCCTCACTGGGAGTTCCTTAGATCAATGAAATCATAGAACAAACCCAAAAAGGAAAAAAAAATCTCAGAGTAAAATGAACTCACTGTTAATGTAGAAGTGGGTGTGCACACCAAGAAAAAGAACTTAAAACATTTTTAACCTTATTTAATATTTTGTTTTTTCTCAATTACATGTAAAAACAATTTTAACATTCTTTTAAAAAATTTTTTTGAGTTCCAAATTCTCTCCCTCCTCTTCTCCCTCCACATTGAGAAGGCATGCAATTTGACAAAGGTTATACTTGTGTAGTCATGCAAAGCACATTTCCATGTAAGTCATGCTGTGAAAGAAAACAGACAAAAAAAAACCAACAAGAAAAATAAAGACAGTAAAGAAAAAGTATCTTTGATCTTCATTCAGGCTGTACCACTTCTTTCTCTGGAGATAGACAGCACCTTTCATCCTATATAACTGAACATCTTAACAAAAAGTGGCTCTATACTTCTGATTACCCCTAATCTCGCAGGCTGGCTGAGCTCTGGGTGGCATTAGAATGAATGGTCTTTGATTAAGCTGACTCTTGCAGGCTTTTCGTGTCTTGACACATTGAGGCAATTTTATGTGTTCAATGTACTTTTGTATAACTCTGTGTCTTCTCTGTTCAGCTGTTCTGTGATTGAAGGGTTACATGAGGGCAGGGCCAGGGCAGGAAAAGATAAGCAGGTCTGTCCACAGCCATTTTGGTCTCATTTCTTACCTTGTGCTGACTTCAAAGGGAGCTTGGGACTCAATTAAACCCCAGTGGAGTGGAGATGATGAGAAATTGGACTTTAATGAACAAAACAATCAGAATCATTACTCTGCTGCTGGGCAGAATCATGGTGTGATTTTGATCAGATCTTATAAATGCAGACAGGCTTTGTTCACTACCAGCTGAAAGGCCCAGAGGAAGCAGGAGTCTAGGGAACCCTAATAAATTTTACTTGGATTGAGAAGCTGTTTCTCAACCATGTAGAGGGTGAGGATTCCTTTCCATTAATTAAAATTTTCTTTTTTTGTTGTAAACTAAATAAAACTCAACAAATTAATATTTCCAATACCCAAAGATGAATTAAAAAGAGGCTTGAATAAGAAATCAAGCTTCTGTCATGTTCAGTTTTTTAAAATATATCTATTTTAAAAAGTAACCACAGAACTGTTCTACTTGTCTCCCTTTTGAACTTTTGTTCATGACTTTTAGAAAAATATTTTATTGATATTTGATATTGATGTTAATAGATTGCTATTGATTTTTTTTAGTTTATCACTATTAACCAACCAACCATCTCCCTTCTCCCAGGAGAATGAAATATGACCCAGTTTGAACCTTGGGCCCAATGTCAGTATAAATCTGGCCCATGTTTTGTCCAGCTCCCTTCTCCCTCAGTGAACTTTCTGTCTTGTAACAAACATGTATCACCCAACAAAACAAATCAACACATTGGCTATGGCCAAGAATTCATGTATTATTCTGCATCTCAAGTCCATTATCTCTTCACCAAATATCAAGGACTACCCCCATCCCCCTCCACACACATGTGATAATAATGGTCCTATTAGTATCCAATGAGAAAATGCATCATGACAAAAAAGCAGTGGTGAATTCAGTAACACTTTTCAGTGAGCTTGTGGGTCTTTTGTTGGTTTTTATTTGTTTGTTTTACATCATAGCAGTATCTGCCAGCCTTGGGAAATGTAGTCACACATCTGATATATTATTTCTTCAACCCACCAATGATACTATTAATGTTTGCTTGCTTTGGGATTCACAGAAGACATCACTGACCCCTTATGATAATCCTGGATTTTGCTCTGATCTCTAGCCCTTGAGTTCACAAGCCAGTGACTGAGAACTGTAGCCATTATTACATTTCAACTTTTTTGTGGCTTTGATTACATCTGCCCTGAAACTGTCCCAAGATGATTACTAAATTTTGTTGGAAATCAAACAAAATGTGGGACAGATTTATACTGACATTAAAACAAAAGTTCAAATTGAGTCACAATTAATTCTTTTCCACTAACATAGAGAGGCAGAATAGATAGATAACAGATAGATAACAGGATAGAAGGTTGACCTGGGAATTATGAAGACTTGGACTCAAGTCTTGATTCTGGCATATGCTAGTTGTGCTGTTATAGGAAAAAAATCATTTAATGTCTCAGAACCCTAGGGAACTCTTGAGATGAATCACACAAAAGTTGGTGATATGCATTGGCAGAGGGATTCTCCATACCAGAAGTTCCCCTGATGAAATCACAGCTCCAGACACCCTTCTAAAAAAAAAAAGCCACCACTAATGCTTTCTTGTGTAATATGCAGCTAGACATCTAGCTTTTAACAGTGGGAGAGAGGGGGAATAAAATCATTCATTTGGCAGCAGAGTTTGACCATAATTTTATTTCTAATCAAAATGAATATGATGGAGATAAAACACATTGGAATACATGACCCAGATATGTGCAACCTATAATCTGGATTTTGATCTAAGATAACTCATTGAACATGTTCTAGGACCTCTGGATTCATATTTGGAAGATGATAAAAAGTTGTTCAGGTTTTTTTTTCAGTCCTGTCCATATCTTCATGACCCCATTTGGGGTTTTCTTGGCAAAGACACTAGAGGGGTTTCCCATTTCCTTCTCTACTTCATTTGACAGATGAGGAAACTGCAGCAAACAGGGTTAAGTGGCTTGCCCAGGGTCACACATCTAGTAAGTGCCTGAGGCTGGATTTGAATTCACAAAGAGGAGTCTTCCTGATTCCAAGCCCAGTACTCTATCCACTGTGCTATCTAGCTGCCCTTAGCTATTATTATTATGCATTAATATTAATATTATTATTAAGCATTAAGCCACTAGGTTATGAATTCTTTGACTGTGGTGACCTAGGAAAATACAAAATGTTTCTCAGTGCTGTACGACCCCCTTCTGCTTCCACAAGAGCAATATCCCAGAAAGGGAGAAGATGGGGCAGAGTGGTAAAGATTGAATACTTTTTAGACCATCGACAAACAATAATTTAACTGCTATATTCAGTATAAGATCTCTACACAAAGGCCATTAAAAATCTAGCTGTGGTGGGAAGTATATATTAAGGGGAAATAAAGAACTGGTAGGAGACTGATTGTCCAGATTAAGGCATTGGCAGTGGAAATAGGCTGGCTATGAAAGATGATGAAATTCAAAAAAGGTAGGTGACTTATCTGTGGCCACACAGCAAGTGACAGGACTAGAATGGACTAGAGCTCCCCTCTTCTAATGGCCAGTCCTTTGAATGGGAGTGTACCCCCTGTGTAGTCACAAAGAGTCAGACACAATTGAAATGACTCGACAACAACAAAGAATGATAACTAACATGTATAGCTAATATTTGAGGTTTACAAAGTGCTTTACAAATACCATCCTATGCCTCACAACAACTCTGGGAGGCAGGTACTATTATTAAGTCCATTTTACAGATGAGGAAACTGAATTAGACAGAGGTTAAGGTACTTGCCCAGGGTCACAAAGCTACTAGGGTCTAAAGCAGGATTTGAACTCAGGTCTTCTAGACTACAGGTCCAGGGCTTTGTCTACAGCCCCACATGACGGCCTCTTAGGGATAAGCTTCTCTATGTTTTTCCAGGCTGGTCCTTGGAGGGCACAACAAGGTAAATGTACAAAGGAACTGAATAATGTCCAAATTGCTATCTTATTATAAATTAAATCATCATAAAGAAGACATTTATATAACGTTTTACAAATTGCGAAGTATTTGACATCTATAATCTCATTTGATTCCCACAATAACCACTTGAGGAAGAAGTACAAGTATGACTATCCTTATTTTACAGATGAGGAAACTGAGGCACGGAGGGGTGAAGTGATTTACCAAAGGTCACCTAGCAAGGAAGTGGCATAACTAGAATTTGAACTCAGGTCTTCTCATTGAGGTTAGTTTTACTGGGTACAAAAGAAGCAAGAAAATTTTAATGAAACATTTTACAGTAATAGGCAGCATTAATGCAGTACTTTAAAGTACATATACAATGGCTTCCATAAGTTATTTCATTTGACCCTCACAACAGTTCTGGAAGGGAGGTATCTTTATAGTCTCCACTTCATCAGGGAGGAAAAGAAGTTTAGTGATTTGCCTAGAGTCCCCATACTCAGAAGTGTTGATGGCACTATCTGAATTCAGATCTTCCTGACCCCAAGTCCAGCAATTTACTCCTGCCTACCCTACCACGTTTTTGTTGTTCAGCTGTTTTTAGTTGTGTTCAGTTCTTCATGACCGCATTTTCTTGGCAATGACACCAAAGGGGTTTGCTATTTCTTTCTCCAACTCATTTTATACATGAGGAAACTGACATAAGCAGGGTTAAGTGACTTGTTCACAGTAATGTGACTAGTAAGCGTTTGAGGCCAGATTGAACTCAGGGAGATTGTTCCTAACTCTAGGACAGTCAGTCTTTCCACTATACTCTTAACTTTCCAGCTTCCTTTTAACAAATAATATTGGGGAGAAGCACAAGGGAAAGGGAGAAATCAAGCCAACTGTATTAGAAAATCATCCTAACCCCTCAGTGCTACCCTTAGAACCCTTAGGGAGGGATATAGCCAGCCTAGCACTGGAAACCTGACTCCACTGTGAAAGTGGGAGTTGAGGGTAAGGATGCCTCAGGCCTTATATGGGCTCCATTTGGTCCCAAGTCATGCAGCTATCATGATAAGAATATGCAAATAAAACACCATGAAAATAATCATAGCTAGTCTTCAACCATCTGTTAAAGATGACAGAGCTCAAGAGATATTCATTGACTGGTTAGAGCAAAGGTCAAATTTGGTACTGATATCAAATTAGAAGAAAGGGCAGAGATTTGAAGAAGATGCCATATGCAATTATATCAGTTTCAGTCTGCTGTATTTAAGAAAACTGTCTCTAAAAAGTGAGAAATAGATAGAAGTAAAGACATCAACACTATCCCTATTCTTCAGAGAAGTTTGATTAATGAAAAACAATCTACACAAGTGAAAAAGTAACTAGAAACTGCCTCAGCTAGCAAACATTTGATTTTTTTAAGCAAAGATATATGGAATTCAGGTGGAACCCTGAGTTCTAGTACAAGCTCATTTGCAAAATATTATAGGGAAAGATAATGGGAGATATTAATAATTTGGCTTTACATAATAGTTAAAATCTGTAGAGGAGAAAAACAAGCTTACAGAAAGCTTTGCATGAGATCCAACTAATACTGCTAATTTGAAGAACACATCGATCTCAAATGGAATACATCTGTCCACATTTTGTGCGTGTATGTGCTCTATTTTCATCATCAATGATAGCTAAATGGTTACAAATGGACTGTAGGTAAGAAAAAATATCCTATGTGAAAAAGTAGAAAATAGCACATAAAAAGGGAGTTTGGGAAGGGTAACTGAATATAACCAAATAAATATTTTTTAAAATCAAGATGTAGGTGTTGCAAAGAAGATATTTGGACTGATTTTCAAAATATAGAGATGAAGGTAAAAAAAAATAAAAGAAAACTCAAAAATATTATATGCAATATCATTTCCAAAAAGAAAATAAAAACAATGAAAAAGAGTCAGTACCTACTGATCTGTATTTCAGTAAAACAGGGATAATGAAGATATGCCTTGCCCATAACCCAAGGTTGTTATAAGGATCAAATGAGAGAAGGGATATGAAAGTGCTTTGGAAAACCCATCACCAACTCTCTTTTGGACATTGTTTTTTTTTTTTAATGTCTTAATAAGAAAAAAATTTACATGCACATTGAAGATACCCTGCATGAGACCATGAAAAGGAAAACATACAAATTTTGCAGGTGATTTTATACAGTGACCAAATTTTTGCAGTCACAAAGTAAACTGAAGTATAAAGAAGATAAGCTCCCACTATGTTTATGTATGGATGATCACAAGACAGAATTTGACTAAATGGCAAATTATTACTTTTATCTCCCCTCAATCTTTCTCCATACTTAACATCTTGCGAAAATAAGTGAATGAATGCAAAAGTGATGATTAAACATTTGCTATGTGCATGTGTTGTGCTCATTGTTGGGGTGACAACAGGAAAAAGCAAAATAATCCCTGATCACAAGAACATCACACTATAACCGAAGGGTTCTTAGTGATTTTTGGTGGCATGTATTCTTTTGGTAATGTGGAGAAGCCTTATATGGATGTGTGGATCTCTTATGTGAATAATATTTTTAAATGTATAAAATAAAATACATAGCATGACAAAAGAAACTGTGTTGAAATACAGTTAGTTAAAAAAAAAATGAGGTTCATGGACCCATGTGAAGAACCTTTGTTCTAATTGGAGGAGAAAACACATTAAAGAAAGTTCAGCTAGAGGGCAGATGAATAGATGCAGAAGTCCTAAAGGCACAAATATGGGGCAGATGGCAATGCCTAATGTTATTTAAGTCACATCAGTAAATGAGATGAGAGTGGATTTGGAGGATATAGAGACAATTCAGATAGTTAAGTCCTAGAGAACCTTAGGAAGCAATGGCAGAGGAAATGGTAAGGCTTGGTTATCTTCCATCTCACCAGAAAGAGAAGAGTTTCTGATTCAATGTTATCTAAACTGTGTGAGCGGTCAATACCCCAGATGGGTTCTGGGCAATAAGTGACTGCGACATGGAGAAAGAGGAAAGCAAGGCACAAATTTAATGACCTGCTATCTCCTATACATGTTCCATACTTTCCTACCTCATTGCTTTTGTTTACCTTGTTCCTTCCTTATTCCTAGAATAGCTGATCCCCACAACTCTGCTAATTGAATTCTTAGCCCTCCACTAAAGTTCAACTTAATACCATATCATCACAGTCTTCCCAGTCAACACTGAGCTTTACCTCCTTGAATTTCGTCTAACAGTTTGGTTTATACCTCTCTGATGTACTTTTCCTGCATTATTTTGTATTATAATATAACCATATGTCCCCACTAGACAGTAAACTTTACCTATAAAGGCAGGAACCATATCTTATCAAACTCCATAGTTCCCCTAGCATCTAGCACAAAACCATGTACATTGACACCTAAGAGATGTTTATTGAGTTGGATTGAATCTACAATATATATTTCAATGAATCATGGTCTCATCAATGCAGACATGCCTTCAACTCCCAATTCATTCAACTAATATGGCTCTCACCCAAGTACTCCCATAGGTTAGCTATAGAGGGGTTCCACCCAACATAATAGTGGCCTTCCTTAGATTCTTTTAACCTTATGGGGAGACCAATGGAGCAATAATATGATAATAGGTATAAAAAAAGATACATCCTGCACATGACCCAGGGTTGATGTGAGGATCAAGTGAGAGAAGAGATATGAAAATGCTTTGGAAAACCCAAGTGACACACAATTGTAAAGTCTTCTTCTGTAGTCCCAAATCACCAACTCTCTTCTAAACATTTTGAATTTAATGTCCTGTAGCCTTTGCAAATTCAACACATCTAAAACCAAATGACTGATCTTTTCCCTCAAACCCCCTCTTCTTCTCAACATTCCTATTTCTGTCAAGAAACTAATACCACCCTTATCATCACTCAGGTTCTCTGCCTTAGAATTGCATTTGATGCCTCATTCTCCCTCAAACCACATACCTAATTTTACTTCAATAACATCTCTAGTATGCATTTTTTCTCTCTCTGCCTCCTTCTACCAATTACCTTGAATTTATTTTGTATAGACTTATTAGTCTCATAGTTTAATGGGAGAGGACTCTGTTCTTGAGGCCAACAAGCTCTGAGTTAAAATCCTGTCTCTGGCACATACTAGATCTGCATCCCTGAGAAAGTCATTTATCCTTTCAGTGATCTGGACAACTCTCTAAGACTCTAATGTGTAGAGACTGTGCTGATATTGGTAGAAGTTGTCTTTTTGTGGTTGTTGTTGCTTTTGACCTGGAGATTCCCTATACCAATGAAATCACAGGTCTAATTCTTATCCCTATTCCTGTTCCTAAACTATCAATTCATGCAACTCTTCCTAGGTTGCCCTGAAACTATCACCATAATTTCTTACTGCACAGAAATATTCCATAACATTCATACGCTATAACCTGTTTATCAATTCCCCAATTTAAAGGGTATTTCCTCAATTCCCAGTTCTTTGCTGTTCTGACAAGAGTTATTATATATACTTTTGCAAATATGGGTCCTTTGACCTCTTTGGGCTACAGACCCAATACGGATCTCATTAACTCAAATCATATCCATGCATAAATTAACAGCTTTTTGGCTAGAATTCCAATTTTTCCAGAAATTATACTCCCATTTTAAAGATGAGGAAACTGGGAACCAAAGAGGTGAGATAACTTGTCCAAGATCACATGGGTAATAAGTGACAGAGGCGAGATTTGGACCCAGGTTCTTCGAATCCAAAGCCAGTATTCTTTCCACTGTACCATGGCTGCCTTCTTATATGTACACCTATATAAATGTGTATACATATATGTTATATCTGCCTATGATCATATAATTAAGGGACTTTTTCATATACTATAAAGAATGCAGTAACCTCCATAGTTCATTAAATGAAAAAAGTCTAGAGAAACTTAAAAGTACCTGACAAGAAAACCTAGTCACCCTCTCAGTTAGACCCGCATTAACATCCCAAAGCCCCTTTTCCAGACAAAAAGCTATCTTCCAATACACTTGGAGCCTTCCCTCCTCCCTACTAGTGTGAATCAGTACCATTCACTTACCACCTTCCCCCAATGTCTGGTCCAGGAAATGCATTATAAATATTTATTGACTGACTATTAAAAACCTATCAGACTTTACTGGTCCATGGGGATAAGATGTTCCATTCCTTCTGGTGCACCAGCAGAATGCCCAAATCCCCTAAGACTCCTAGCACAATATACAACTCCACCTTGGGCCCAAAGGACCTAACCAGTTTCCACCATCTTCCCTGACTGCCCTATATTTTGTAAATATCTCTCCTTACTTAGTAAAGCTTGTTTTAAGCTCCAGTTTTCTTTATACTGAACTTTGGTATTTTCCAAATTTCATTGAGTTCATGTTAAGATATATACCCAGTGTCTAGTACAGCACCTGATATTTATTAGGTACTTGGTAAAAGTTTATTGATTAATCAGTTGATAGATAATACTTCTCTGGTTGAGGGTTAGAAGGTCAACTTCAGCCTTTACTCAGAAAGCCTATATATCTCTTGTCTAACTGATGGCCTGTGAAGACTTCTGTCTTAGTATATTCATGAGCTTCTTCCTTCTGAGTATGAATAGAACAGTTTGCTGAGTCTTTGGTATCTCACCTCAAAGAACTAAAATTAATGATTTTGTACAAGGAATGTTGGAAGATATTAGCGGTCTGAGGAATTGTTGACAAGAACAATTTGACTTTAGCTCTTGGGCCCAAAAAGAAACTTATTTCCATTAACATACTTAGTTCATCTCTTCCTCTGGAAGTTAGTGTGTGTACACATAACACTTGTGAAGGAAAAAATAAACCTTTTTAGAGAAATATATCATCACAATGACAGGGGTGGAAGAAAAAGACTTTCAAATGCCAAATGCTGAGATCACAGCTTTTCATTAGCAAATATGCCTCCAGTTCTGGAAAAATGGGTCTGTGTCTGAAATAAGAGTTGGAATAATTACCCACATTTGCTAAACAAACACTCAATGTGGTTGTTCCCATAATGAAAATCCATCATTTCTATTTTGATTCTGAGGGACCCATAATTAAGTGGGCTTGTCCAGAGGTTTTAAATCCTTGTACCTTACAAGGAAAATTATACACTTGATCCAACAAGGAGGCTATGATTTGTATTTGAAAATCAGTCATTTAGGTATTTCTGATTAGGAAGTGAAAGGCTTTTTTTTTCCTCACTTGGACCAAAGAATATGTGTTTCCAGAAAACATCATTGAATGGAACTGAATGACTGGTAAGCCCCAGAAACTACATCTGTCCACAGTGTTTACCATTTTAATTGTTTCACCTAAATGTGTTTTACAGGTATTTGTACCACTCAGCCCTTGCTATTCTAGTTATACATTTAAATGGCAAAAAGTATTTGTTTTACCATGTCCATGGGATACTGTCAAGGGTTAAATAAGGTAATTTAATTAAAGCTTTAAAAATATATTTTTATATATGCATAATACACTCCCTGTAAGGATAATGGATTTCTATTAACATGTACATGTATATGCAACATATAGACTGGGCAGAGACCAATTCCAGGGGGGAGAAGGGCATGTACATTAATTGTCAGAGGAGCTTGTAGATTAACTGTCAAAGGAGATTGGTACTTTCACAAATGTACACGCACACACACACACAATATTCATAACATCTAAACGTTTCCTTGTCTTTGACTCTAGCTTTGATATTAATTAATGTTCTCTTTTAAAATCTGCATGTTTAATTTAGAAAAGAATATTCAAATTATTAGACCTTACAACAACAGATACAGGAAGACTGAGTTTTGTTTTGTTTTGTTTTGTTTTCTTAAGGATTTAAAGTACAAAGATGGGGAATAGACAGAGTTGGGGACCATGAATATATGTTGCCAGAGGCTCGTTGCATGAAGGGAGAAGTTGCTATTGAATAATACCAGAAGCCCATTGGCCATCCTGCCTTTAACATGGATGCATTTTACCTTGCTAGATTCATAAACTAGAACCTTGGAAATGGAAGAGGACTAGCTCACAGGTTATCTGAAGTGTGAATCTTTTCTACCTCTATAACAAATGGTTGCTCACCTTCTTCTTGAAGATTTCCTGTGATAAGGAGTGCTTATCTTCTGAGGAAGCTCATTTCTCGAGTTGCATGGTGTAGAGGTGAAGATGTCATTTGCCGAGTAGATCCAAGTACAGGAAATCCCCACAAAGCAACCCAGTTAGTTTTCTTTTTTATTTAAATTTGCCTTTTAAAAAAATTATGAACTAAACAACCCTCAACAAACACGAATATTTCAGGATACAAAGGTGAACAAAAAAATATGAAACTGCTAAATGTTACGTAGTTTATACAATGGCTAAAACACTAGTTCTGGAGTTGGGAAGACCTGAGTTCACATCTGTGCTCAGACACTTACTAGCTGGGTGACCCTAGGCAAGCCAAGAAAACACCAAATGGGGTCAAGAAGAGTTCAACACAACTGAAAAGAACAATGACAAAAAAGTTATTTGTAAATGCATTTTTAATTTAACATCAGCAGTAACAAAAGCCTCCATTTGTGTCATTTTCTGAGATATTTTCCTGTGTTTTAATATTTTATTTGTGTACTTTTTCTTTTGCATCTTTATCACTAACCACCAGCTTAACCTCCCCTCTTCATAAGTAGAAGTCCTCCCTTGCAACAAATAAGTATGTTAAAAAAAAACAATTCAATTCATTGACCATGAATAAAAACATATTTCTCATTCTGTACCTCTAGTCCATCATTTCTCTTCTACAAGACAGAATGCATATTTCATCATCAGTATTCTGGAATCATGATTGACTGCAGACACTACATTGATCAGAATTCTAAGTTACTTCAAAATTGTTTTCCTTTACATTATTGTGGTTCTTCATGTAAACTAGTCTCCTGGTTCTTCTTATTTCATTCTGCATCAGTTCATACAAGCTTTCCCATGTTTCTCTGGATTCACCAAACTGGCAAGAAGACAATGTGCCAATTAAATAATCAAAACAACAACAAAAATTAATATGCTCTTGCTTTAATCAGAGTAGACTGCTAAGGCCTGAGGGAGATACAAAGTTTAAGTAATTTACAATTTCCCCCCTCCAAGATTATAGTCTAATAGAGAATATAATATATTCAAATAATTTGTAGTATAAAATGTATCATAATAGAGGTAAAAAAGAAAGTTTGTGGGTTTCAAAGGGAGAAAGGGTTTTACCAACTAGAAGGATCAGGTAAGTGTTTGGGAAATGGTCACTGAAATAGATTTCAAAACAGTTAGGAATTCAAGAAACAAAGTGTATTAGAGGTCATTCCAGGTATAGGAATCAGAATGAATAAAAGCAGGCAGCCTGAAAAGCATGGGGAAGATCACAAGCATTCCAGGTTCAGAGTGGTATCCAATAAGTGGATGGAAGTAATATGAGATAAGACTAGAAATATAAGATTCGTAGGTTTTACAGATGGAAGGAACCTTATAGGAGATGTAATCTAGTCTTCTCATCTTAGGGAAGTGGTTTGTCTGAGATCACACTGGTATTAAGTTGCGAAGCTTGTATTCAAATCCAGTCAATTACTCTACAATTGTGCCAAATCTAAGGACAATATACTATAGTGGGCCTCAAATGCCAAGATAAGGAATTTGAATTCTCCCCAATGGGCAATAAGCAGCCACTGAAGGATTTTGAATGATGAAGTGACTTGATTAATCCTATGTAGGAAGGAAGTGCTCTAAAGCAAAGGAATTCAAATGTGTAGACTTAGGTATGAGCAACCCTGCAATACTCTCAAACACAGATGAAACATTAAGATATAATTGAGAATTATTTAACAAAATAAATTTAAAAAGCAATAAAACATAGATAATATTACATTTTAAAAACAAGTGACTGTTGGGATCCTTATGGATTAATTGATTCAGTTTCTATTTGAATTTGACACCTCTGCTGTACAGGACAGATTGAAGGAAAGAGAGAATGGAGGCAGAATGACCTTTTGGACCTATTGGAAGGTATTGCAATAGTCAGGCAAATGTTCATGAAGGTCTTAGTAAGAGTGGTGGCATTGGGAATAGAGAGGAAAGGAACAAATGCAGGAGAGAATATAGATATTAAATCATTAGGACTTAGTAACTAATTGAATATGATATAAGAAGGGTAAGTTTTAGAACATGGGAGAAAGCAGCTCTGACCTTGCAATTTTCATACACACACACACACACACACACACACACACACACACACACCTGTGTATATATATAGTTTCCCCCAGTAAAATGCAAATTCCTTAAGAACAAGGACTATTCCATTTTCTTTTTTTTTTTTAAGCAATTGGGGTTAAGTAACTTGCTCAAGGTTACATGGCCAGTTATTTCTGGTGTGATGCTAAGTATCAGAGCCCAGATTCGATCCCGAGTCATCCCAACTCTGGGGCCGGTGCTTTTACTCACTGTGCCACCTGGCCGCCCCGACTATTCCATTTTCAACTGAGTATTCTCAATGCCTAATTCAGTGCCTAACACAAAGTAGGTACTCAAAAATGCTTGTTGATTAAATGAAACCATTTGCAAGAGAGAGAAGGTAGTAAAAAAAAATGGATACCAGTTAGAAATGCCCCCCTCCCAGGAACAATGGTTTGGTCCTGAAAGGGACAACAGTATTGGAATAGTACCTGGATGGAATAAATGAGGTCAAGGATTGTTTTAGTATCAGCTTATGCTAACGATGGTGCTCCAGACCATGAAACTGCTGTAATCCTTCAATTCTTCAACCATTCCAGGCAGACTACATATGGTTTTGTTAAGACAGAGGAGCAATTTCTGGAAGCGTTTGTAAATATTCTGCTTTTCAGGATATCTCCTTTATCAGGACTGAAAACCTTGTACTAGATAAAGCTCCTTAGGACTGGGGATCAAAGGAGAAATCGACCATTCATTTATGATTGATTTCATAGGGAAAATGTTATTTCTGCAGGATTTGGGAGGTACTATTCCTTTATTCTTTTCATCCTCTCATTCCCTGTCTCCCCCCCCCCCAGTAAAATCCTAAAGTTGAATTACTAACTCAGCATTGATCTAGCACCTCATAAATTGTGATGCAACCTTGATAGTAAAGTTGTGAATGCGTGTTATTGGCCATGCATCTTTAAAACTGTATCAATGTCCAAGTTTACTACACTGATTGCATCAAGTCCAGTAAAGTTGTGATGCTTTGCTGTGCCTCAATAAAATAGTAAAAGGAGGCAGCTAGGTGGCACAGTGAGTAGAGCACCAGCCCCTGAGTCAGAAGGTCCTGTGTTCCCATCCAGCCTCAGACACTTAACACACACACACACACACACACACACACACACACACACACAACTAGCCATGTGACCTTGGGCAAGTTACGTAACCCCAATTGCTTTCCAAAAACCAAAAAAATAAAATAAAATAGTAATATGCACTTTTTTTTAAAAGATTAGATGTATTTATTTATTCATTCATCCATTCATTTATTTCCTTGGATTAGGATTAGGGAGACTCAAGCATGCTTATAACTCAATCGAAATGAATGAGAAGTATGGGAAAGATTGAAAATTCATGAGAGAAAGAGATGACAACTGGAGTGAGGTTCTAGAAGAAACTCCCTCTTTTAAAGCTACATTCTATAAACTAACAGGTACAGACAACTTCATGGTTCCCTTCTGGAATAATCCTCTCCAAAGTAACTCCTCCTTATGCATGGGTTTTGCCTTTCTTCACCAAAGGATTCTCTTGGATCATATTTGTGTCAGGGTCTTTCTGTTCCCTTGTGCCCAGTGTGTGTATGTGTGGGAAGTCCAAACACTTCAAAATCTTCTTCCTAAGAAAAGCCTGCATTCTGAGATCTGTACGAGTACAGCCATTTGGGGAAATTCCAACAAGTGGTCTCCTTCCTTGGAAATTCACCACGTTTGCTTTGTGTCTGCCTGTAGGCTGACCCAAGGTAAGCTTAGCTCCCTTTCAGTCCCCACCTCCCAGAAATCCTTTGAGGTTGATGAGGGATAAGCTGAACAGAATGTGGAGGTATAATGAGAGCCTATAATCCTATACCACTACAGGTGGTGCTGGAGTAACAGCAAGAACTGGTGCTGGTGACTTCACACTGGCACAAGGTAAGAAACTCCTATAGGAAAACAGCAGGTCCTTCTCCCTAAATAAGTCAAGAAAAAAATGGTTCAGCTGAGACCCTCAGAGTTTTTTGTATGTACCGCGTTTCCCCGATAATAAGACCTATCCCAAAAATAAGCCCTCCCCTTACTGTGTAAGATTCCTCTAAAAATAAGCCCTCCCCCGAAAATAAGACCTATTGAGATTGCTACTGTAGTGAAGGTGATCCCCTGTGCTACACGCTACATTACGGTACCCTCTGTATGCTCCGTCCCCCCCCCGGGTGAAACGCATGCCGCGCTCTGAGCTGCATCAAATCAGAGCTGCAGCAGTGAGCGCATCATCCTGTTCTTCCCCAGTGATTTGCTTGCTGGCGCCATTGAGAGCAGTGCCACGGAGGAGAGCTGAGGCAGGACAACATAAGCCCTCCCCTGAAAATAAGCCCTCTGGTGTTTTTCTTTCCAAAAAAATTAATAAGACAGTGTCTTATTATCAGGGAAACACAGTACTTCCAGTTCCAACTCAGCAGCTAATCCAAAACCCATTTCCTTCTGCGGTTAGGAGGGAAGGGTTGGGGAGAACAGTGACCTCTGGCCTCTCTGAAATCGAAACCCATGAGCTTGTCCATTCCTTTTCATCAGGCATCAAGCTCACCAAATGCTACACGTTCCCAAAGCTCCAGTCCCCTCCCCACTAAACACCCACATAGACATGAGTAATTTCAGTCCTTGCTTAGAAAGTGCTTATGACTTGACATCCTTCCCAAGCAGCAAGATGCATTAAAGTTTCATTCCATGAAAGAGATGCGTGGTCCTTTGGCAGTGCATGGAATCCATTCCAATCTCCACATGTGAACTTAGTTTTCTTACAGAAATCCTTGAATAGCAAACTTTAAAAAGCAGTGCTGAAGGCACAGATAGGTATTATTCTGATGTTGCGTTAGGCCCTCAACGCTGAATCACAGGAGTGGCGATCATGAATGTCTGTTATGTAATGCAGACTTTGCTATACTGTATGTCAGTTGGGTAACTTTGGATTTTGGAATAGTGTTATTATGAGCACAGACTACAGTATTGCACACAGCCTCCAAGTCTGTTTCATGAAGATAGGTATAAACTTCAATCACATTATAATTCTCCCCTATGCAAATTGATCTGGAGACAAGCTTATAATGGCAGGATGATCTAATTTTTCCTAATTTCCTTCCAACCTCCATTGAAACATGGTTCACTGCTGCTTTTTTTTTAAGTATTTAGCAGAAAGGCTTAACAACCTTCCCTTTCACATGGCAGCAGGTATTTTTCTACCAAATAAAAATGTTTAGGTTGGGATTAGGTATCCTATGTCTTACTTCCAAAGAGGTTAATAAACTTACAATAATTCTCACCCTCAAGAGCTCAGAAAAAGCAGCCTCTTTAGGCAAGAACTATGTCCATAAACTTCCCATTCTACTATATTCAACAGGTTGGGAATGCAAAGATTAAAACAACAACCACACCATACATACACATACCATGTTTCTCCGATAATAAGACACTGTCTTATTAATTTTTTTGGACAGAAAAACACCAGAGGGCTTATTTTCAGGGGAGGGCTTATTTTAATGAACATTAACAGCAATTTTAATAAACAGGTAAATGTGATCAAAAAAATGTACTTTTATTCAATAAGCAAATCACTGGGGAAGAACAGGATGACGCGCTCACTGCTGCAGCTCTGATTGGATGCAGCTCGGAGCGCAGCGTGCGTTTCACGGGGGGGGGAGGGAACGGTGCATACAGAGGGTACCGTAATGTAGCGTGTAGCGCAAGGGATCACCTTCACTACAGTAGCAATCTTAATAGGGCTTATTTTGGGGGGAGGGCTTATTTTACAGGAATCTTACACAGTAAGGGGAGGGCTTATTTTCGGGATAGGTCTTATTATTGGGGAAACACGGTACACACACAAACTGTCTATAGTAGGCTTTTAAGAAGTTCTGGTTTGAGTTGGATGAAATTGATCCAATGTTCATATTTAAATCTCAGTTTGGAAGAAAATAAATAGCACAGGTCTAGTGACAGCACTGATTTTGTATTTTTAAGTGGAACTTTATCCACAATTAGGTTGTGCAGTGGATAAAGAGCTGGGTCTAGAATGAAGAAGATCTGAGTTCAAATTCTGCTGCAGATACTTAAAAGCAGTATAATCTTGGGTATGTCACTTAACCTCAGTATGCCTCAGTCTTCTCAACTGTGAAATAGGATAATTTTACAATTAGAACTATAAAATGTGACCACCTAGGGTTGTTGTGAAGATCAAATATGACGATATTTGTAAAATATGTAAGGCACATAGTAGGAATGTAATATGTTTCCTTCCCCATAGATACCATTTATCTTTTGGCTTCTGATTATAACCATTTTGTGAAGACTTTCTAAGGCGGATGTTGCCACAGGCCCATTTTAATTAGATCACATATGCAAACTACTTAAGCCCTTTATCCCACATCCTGTAATACTGAGGCAAGTAGGTTAGGTGGGAAGAGTGAAAATCAGAATCACAGCAGGCAGTAGTCTATGCCAGTTACTGAACATCCTTAGTTCATTCTTGGATTTGGATCAGATTTGGTTTGAATTGAGGTTTTCTTTCCTCACATGTTAAATCTGGCAGAGAAATAAAGAAAAACCCACTCTGCTAAACTTTTGTGGGTGCTGAACAGGTAACATGGTTAGCTGACAATGAACATTTCCCTCCATTTTGGTTAAAAACAAGAACCATCCCTAGTACTCTCTAAATCCAGAAGCCGAGCTGTAATTATGTTGGTGTGGACCCTCAGGT
This sequence comes from Petaurus breviceps papuanus, assembly GCF_028583685.1. Taxonomy (NCBI): domain Eukaryota; kingdom Metazoa; phylum Chordata; class Mammalia; order Diprotodontia; family Petauridae; genus Petaurus; species Petaurus breviceps. The sequence goes on along the minus strand of NW_027185903.1, from coordinate 4,861,664 downwards.
TTGGGTTGGGAGATGGGGTTAGTTTCTGAAGTTGGTATTACTCAGTGTGTCATAAGACACACCAGACCTCATCATTTGGCAGAATACAATACTTTATTTTTGCTTTTTGAATCAAATTTGACTATGTTATTCTTTTTTAGTTTTATTACTACTTTTTGTTTTACATTGCAGTTGGCATTCCCAAATTTAAGCCTTCCTCTTCCTTGTAACAAAGGAAAACAAAGCAAAACCAGATGATAAAGTAACCAAGTTTAACAATAGATACTCCAGTTCCATATCCATAGTCCCTCATCTCTCTACTGAGAGGAGGGAGATAAGGTTTCATCATCACTTCTTTAGGACCAGGACTGGTCACTACAATTACTCAAAGTGACTATTTTTCAACATTATTTTCATTGACATTATTGGAGCTATTAGATATGTACATAAGTGTGAGCATATATGTATATGTATACACATATGTGTTGTTGTTCAGTTATTCTCCAGCCATGTCAGACTCTTTGTGATTCCATTTGGGGTTTTCTTGAAAAATATACTCAAGTAGTTTGCCATTTCCTTCTCTAGTTCATTTTACAGATGAGGAAACTAAGGCAAATGGTGTTAAGTGACTTGCCCAAGCTGGTAAGTGTCTGAGGACAGATTCGAACTCAGGAAGATGAGTCTTCCTGACTCTAGGTCCAGTGCTCTGTCTACTGTGCAACCTTACTTTCCCAGTACATATATAAACACACACACACACACACACACACACACACATATATATATATATATATATATATATATATATATATATTGTTCTCTTCATTCTGCTTACCTCACTCTAGAGGCCATAGATTTAGATCTGGAAGGGACTGCTGAGGTCATCTAGTCTAATCTTATTTTATAACTGAGAAAACTAAGGCCAAGAGAAATGAAGTAATTTGACAAATATCACATAGATAAAAAGTTTCTGAGGTAGGATTTGAACTCAGTTGTCCTGCCTCCACATTCAGTGCTCTAACCAGGACATTACACTTTCTCCTTTCATCTGTTCTTACAAGTCTTCCCATATGTCTCTGGATTCCTCATATTCATCACTTCTTATAACAAAATTAATTAAAATAATAATAATATACTCCTTTAATATGCTTCAATTTTTTCAGCTTGTCCCCTGTGAAGCAGTATATTATGATATATAAGATGTGGGTATAAAATAACGAACCTTTTTTTAAATAGACCAGAAATTAGACATCTAAATGAACATTACCCTATTCAAAGTATCTATCTTGAACATCTTTTCCTTATTGATATTGCCAAGATTGAAACAATCATTTCCTCTTGGGAAATCTTTTGGACACAGCAGAAAAATGTCTCCTTATTTTAAAATCATATCTTCTTTTGGACTAAAGACAATCTTAGTATAACTTCACCATAAATCTTACCCATCAGCTTTGGCCCTAAATAACTTGAGACTGTTTTCAGAAATCCAATACATACTCAAAAGGTCAAGATTCACCACTTCACAAGAATGTACCAACACAAACTTTAAAAGCAGCTCCAAAATCAGTGGTACATAAACATCTTCAACAATTGGGATTGGGAGAGGCAATGAACCTATTATTTCATTGACATAAGAAATTCTTATCTGAGGAAATTTCATCAGCCAATGTAGGTTGACATCTGTGGCCTTTGAGAGCTGCATACAGCACTAAGAAGTAAGGTGACTTGCTCAGGTTCACCAAGATAATCTGTATCAGAGGCAGGACTCAAACCCAGGTCTAACTGTTTTTTGAGAAAGGCTCTCTTTTTAGCTGTCACACTGGCTACTCTTGCAATATGGACTTCACCATTTTAATATTGGTAGCCCTTAGATGTCAAGAGAACTCAAAGAAGACCATAGTACATTCAGTGGGCCCTGGGGATGAACAAATAAGCTGAAATAGACAAGACGAGCAGAAATGACTGAGTTTTGATATGCATTAGAAAGCAATGCCCACATGAATGAGGTCATAGATTCTTTGGTGTATATACTTCTAAAACACCTGCTTTAAAGAACAACATTTATTTAAACATTTAAGATCTGTGTTTCATAAATATTAGGACCTTAAAACTACAGCTTGAATATTGTTTTATTCCATGCAGATCAATAGAATTCTAAAACAAACAAACAAACAAATGTCCAAAGGTCTGCCTTTGGGAAAAGTCAATACATGATATCAGAGATAATAAAGCTAGAAGTCCTATCTCAGAGGTCCTGGGAAAAATTAAGGGCTGAGAGTAGGGAGGTGGCAGAGACCAACAGGAAAGAAAAACAAGAGGTAAAACAAAGGAAATGATCAATCAAGAGGTATTTATTAAGTGCCTAACACATGCCAATCACTGGGCTAAATGCTGGCATACTGACACATAGAATGAAATAATCCCTCCTTTCAAGAGAAAGAAAGCAATTGAATTGGCTGCATGGCAAGTCCTTAGGTGTAAAGGTTGGTGAGGCTTTTGGAAAAATAGGGTGGATGAACAGTAACCAAACAGTGGCAAAGGAAAAAAAGAAGCACGAGGAATTCAAAACAATGAAAGCCTTGTCTCTGGGGAAAGAGAGAGAAGAGGTATGAGGAAGGTGGAGAAAATTTTGCTCAGTGAAGTGATTAAAAAAACAAGGATGGAAAAACTGGGAAGTAAGAAGCTTGGAAGAAAGAAATGTGGTGGTAGTGAAATAGGGTGATGCTGGTGGGACTAGGGCAATAAAGTTAGTAAGATAAAGCTCCTAGCTTAGGTCAGTGTATGGGCCTCTCTCTCTCCCTGTGCCCTGCCCTACCTTTATCATCTCCTTTCCCATTCTTTCCTCTACTGACATTTTTCAATTTTGACATTGTTGTTTTACATTATAGTTGGTTTCTCTTAACTCACCTAACCCAAATTTAAGCCTCCTCCCTCATTGTAACAAAGAAAACATTGAAGCAAAACCAACTGGTAAAGTAACCAAGTCTAATAATAGAGACCCCAGCTCTATAATCATAGTCCCTCATCTCTCTCTATTGATAGGAGGGAGATAGGTTTTATCATCACTTGTTTAGGACTAGGATTGGTCATTACAATTACTCAATGACTGCCACAGCACCCACAATGAAGATAGCAAGGATGCCCTCAGCAATAGCAAGGTTGGCTCATGGGACCATGAGAGGTGAAAAAATCACAAAATGACAGTTGGCCAAACAATGAGTCAGAAGTTCCTACAAAACAGATGGGAAGAAATTCCAGTGTACTCCATTAAAATTATTTTCAATGACCCAGATACTTAGACACCATCTTAATTGATCTTTGGGGGGAAAAAAAAAAACAATAAAAAAGCACCTACAGTGTCCTAGGACATAATGCTAGGAGCTGGGGATATGAAATGAAAGCCAAAAAAGTGCTTATTATCTACTGGAGGAAAGCCACATGTACACAGTATACATATACACAGTAAACCCAAAGTAATTAAAGAAGCTGGATGCATCAGAAAAGGCTTCACAAACCAGAAGGCACTTGATCTGAGCTTGGAGTGGACTAAGTATTCTGAGAGGCAAAGATGAAAAGAAAGGACACTCTTAGGCATGGAGGACAATTTTGCAAAGGAAAATACGGGAGATGGAAGGTCTGCAGAAGGAACAGCAAGGAGTATATAAAGAAGAGTAATGAGCCTCCAACCAGAGAGGTGGGTTAGAGCCAGAGTTCGAAGGAGTTTGAAAACCAAGCAGAGAATTTGTATTTTATCCTGGAATCAATAGAGAATCACGACAGTATTTTTTTGTTTTTAGCCAAAAAGTGGTGTGATCACTCACAATTTTAGAAAATGAGACCTATACAGCGGATGGCCCAGACAGTAGAAAACTTGAAGCAAGTAGATCAATTAGGAGTCTCTTGAAATACTACAAATGATGAGGACTCAAACTAGGGTGGTGGCCATGTGAAAGGAGAGGAAAGGACAGAGTTGGAATGGGGATAGAATTGACAAGAGACTCACTAATTGGATTTAGAAGGTGACGATGAACGAAGGGTCAAAGAATGATTTTGAGGTTGCGAACCTGAATGAATAGAAATATGGTTGTTCTTTTAAGAGAATAAAGGAAGTTTGGAAGAGGGGTGGATAGGTGGGGTGTGAAGATAGTGAGTTTGATTTTGGACATGTTAAAATTGAAATGTCAATAGGATAGCCAATGAGAAAGGTCCAATAGTCATTTGGTTGTGTAGGTTAGAACTCAAAGGAAGACAAGGGCTGGAGAGGTAGATCTGCACGTCATCTTCATAAAGTGATCATCAATCCCATGGAGATGAGGTCACCAAATCAGAGAGTTGAGAAAGACAAAGGGAAGGGAACAAGACAGAGGCTTGGAGACACTCACACAGTAAGAAGGCTAGATGTAGTTAATGAACTTTCAAAGGAGATGAAAAATATGTCCCAACTAGGGACAGTCAACTCTGGTTAGGTAATGGGATATAAACTCATGAAGGGCTCTTTCTTCCCAAGTTCACAGTTTTATTCTCATTTCTCCCAGGACAAAAATAATAAAAAGTTTAAGTACTTTTTCCATTGTTCCTTTAACTAACTGTCCAAAATGTTCTTACCAGATTGTGTAACTTATCTATTACTGAAACAAGTTCTGAGGAAATATCCTTTCTCCAGAAGTTTGTCGAGGCTAGGGGTTACCTCAGTTAAATGAGCAACAAACTAGGATCTATAGATTTCACAGAATCATCAAATTGGAAGGGACCTTGCAAGTCATCCCATCCAACACATACCTGAAAGGAGCATAGACCATGCCTCCTCTCACTATAACATCACCTGACCAGTGGTTATTCAGCTGTTGCTTGAAAATCTTCAAAGAGGGGAGATTTCATGCCACCTCTTGAGTCAGACTATTTTGATTTTAAGATCTAATTGTAGGAGGGCAGCTTGGTGGTGCAGTGGATTCATCATCCTGAGTTCAAATCCAGCCTCAGACAGTTACTATCTGTGTGACCCTGAGCAAAAGTCACTTAACTCTGTTTGCCTCAATTTCCTCATCTGTAAAATGAACTGGAAAAGGAAATGGTAAACCACTCATGGTATTTTTGCCAAGAAAAGTCAAATGGGGTCATGAAGAGTAGGACATGGATGAAAAATGACTCAATAACAACAATTCCTAGAAAGTTTTTCAGCAAATTAGACCTAAATTTGCTAATTTGCAAATTCCACTCTTTGTTCTTGGTTTTATCCTTGGAGTCCAAATAGAACAAATCTAATTCCTTTCCACATGAAAACTCTTCAAATATATTATGCTATCTATCTCTTCTCCAGGATAACTCTCTAAGACACAGGGAAAGAGGTTGAGGGGCTGCTTTTTAAAAACAAAACTAGAATATAAAAAGGAAGAATGCTGAGGCAATATATTGCAATATGGTGATAGTATTTTTTTAAATCTCAAGCATGTCAGTAATCTCCCCATATTTAAAGATCTCATCCTTTCTCTGTGTCTTTCCACAAATTCTCCATTGACAATTTAATCAATGTACTTGTGGGTTTTCTGTATTTATTTTAATAGCATGAGGATACTAGCATAGTATTCAGCTAGCTATAGTTTAATTCTTACAACATGACTAGCCGACATCCTTCCTTGGTCACAAATGTCCATAATGGTGGAATCATTGTTAATCATATGCTATTACCTACTAACACACACTCTTCCTCTTTCCATAGTCCTTTGGGTCATTTGCCATTTTTATTCTTCTGAGATCATGACTTTCCATGTCACATTATAGTATAAAAAAAATTGATACAGTTCAAACTAGGTGTGTTGACTCTATGCTAGATACTTCATATAACTTCTCATAAGTGTCTCTTCCTATGATAAATCATTTCTAGTAAAAAAAAAAGAAAAGAAAACATTTTTTCACATATGTGAATTATTCACTTATCCATTGGTAAAGGTGTAAAACTTCTGGGGCCACTTACCACCCCTTGACCCTAAGTCTTAGGGATCAGGAGTATATTTATTGTAAGCCCATAAGAAGAGGTGATGAGATGTGGAAAGAAGTCAGGAAAGTGCCTGAGCTCTCCCCAGTTTCCCTCAGAAACAATGTTACATCAAGCCTCTACATGGATTCTGGAATGACATAACTTACAAGAAGACAGAGTGAAAAATTTTTCCAGATTAAGATAGCATAGAAGGGCTTCAGGAAAGGTCTATGTCACTTGGGCAAAAGGGGAGTGCAACCCAACTCAGATGATGTCTGGACAAGTCAATGAGAGGCTCTTAGACACAGCATAGATCAGCAACCAGGGTCCTGGCTTAGCAGGCCATCTGTGTGGCCTCCAGACCAAGCACAGAAGGCAAATTGCCAGCCCTGGAAACAAAACAACAGGCATGACTAGACCAGGCCACCCCAGGAGAGTGAGCAAGCTGCCAGAACCTGAGGTCCCAGCATAGAAATTCAGTGCCAAGGACTCTGGTCCCCCACACAAGAAGCTTGGGACAGTTCCCCTATACCCCAGGAGCAGAGCTCAATTTTAAAAACCACAAAATAGGCCACAAAATGAAAAGCAAAAATGAATGTTGACCATAGGAAGTTACTACAGTGACAGGGAAGACCAAAACACAAAATCAGGAGAGGACAATATTGTTAATATCCTACATGTGAAGCCTCAAAGGGGAATAAGAATTGATCTCAAACCCAAACTCTCCTTGGAAGAGCTCAGAAAAGAATTTTAAAAGTCAAATAAGAGAGGTAGGAAAAAACTGGGAAAAGAAATGAAAAGTATACAAGATAGAGTCAACAGCTTGGAAAAGGAAGGACAAAAACTAATTGAAGTAAACAATTACTTTAAAAATACAATTGGTCAAATGGGGGGAAAATCCACTGAAGAAAACAACTCCTTAAAAAGTAGAATTGGCCAAATTGAAAAGGAGGTACAAAAGCTAACTGAAGAAAATAATTCCTTAAAAATTAGAGCTAGGTCAGTGGAAGTTAATGACTCTATGAGACATCAAGAATCAGTCAAACAAAACCACAAGAAGGAAAAAAAATAGAAGAAAATGTAAAATACTTATTGAAAAAACAACTGACCTGGAAAATAGATGTAGGAGAGATCATTTATGAATTATTGGGTTACCTGAAAGCCATGATCAAAAGAACCTGAACAGTATCTTTCAAGAAATTATCAAGGAAAACTATACTGATGTCATAGAACCAGAGGGTAAAATAGTCATTGAAAGAATCTACTGATCACCTTCTAAAAAAAATGATCTCAAAAGTAAAACTCCCAGGAATATTGTAGCTAAATTTCAGAATTATCAGGTCAAGGAGAAAATATGGCAAGCAGCCAGAAAGAAACAAATTAAATATCATGGAACCACAGTCAGGATTACACAGTATTTAGCATTTTTGACATTTGGGGCTCAAAGGCATATTCCAGAAGGCAAAGGAGC
>NW_027185903.1:4742840-4834240 GCF_028583685.1 Petaurus breviceps papuanus | reverse complement strand
TGATATCCAGGACTGCTTTTACAGCATTCCCCTGCACCCTGGGGACAGGGAGAAGTTTGCCTTTTCTGTACCCTCTATAAATTTCCAGGCTCCCTCTAAGAGGTTTCAGTTTAAGGTTCTGCCCCAAGGAATGGCTAATAGCCCTACCCTCTGCCAGTTCTATGTCGCCCAGATTTTGGAGCCAATTAGGGATCAATACAAAGAGTTCATAATTATCCATTACATGGATGATATTCTTGTTGCTGGCCCCACAGCTGGAGAGGTACAGGAATGCCTTTCCTTCATGATGCAGGCATTGGCTCAACAGAATTTTGTTATAGCTCCCGAGAAGGTACAGAGGCACCCCCCCTATGAGTATTTGGGACACAGGATTACCGCTAGTACTGTTCAAAGGACCTTGCCTCCTATCAAATTGAGTGCTTATAAGACCTTGAATGACTTCCAGAGGCTGGTTGGCGCCTTCCAATGGATTAGAGCCACAGCCCCCTTGCCTGCCAGTGTGATGCAACCTTTGTATGAGCTGCTCCGAGGAGACTCTTCACTGAGTTCCCCTAGGAGTTGGACCCCAGAGGCGGTTCAGGCAGTCGAGGAGGTTCTGAAGAGGGCCCAGACCACCTTGACTCGTTACATTCCCGGCTCTCCAGTTTATTTCCAAGTACTGAGTGACAGCGGCCCACAGTGGGGCTGCCTGTTCCAAAAGCAGGGATGTCTAGAGTGGTTATACCCAAAGGTGAGCAAGGCGTCCCTGGTGGATAAATGGGAGGCTTATTGCCTTTTTGCCCTTCAGGCTTTACATCGTTGTCGTTGCCTGTTTGGGTGCGACTTTGCCTTGAATTGCTCCATTTCCCCGGAGCTTGCCATGACTTTAGCCCAGGAATCCCTGTCCTGGGCGACCCTTCTGACTTCGGTGAGGACTTGTAAGGTCTCTCGCCCTGCTTTGCTCCGTATGTTTGCCTCTTTGGAGCTGAGACCCCCTATACCGGTGGTGTCTGGCGTACCCGTGCAGGGCCCTAATGTTTTTACTGATGCAACAAAGGACCGCCGCGCAGTAATTCATGATCCGAGTGTTCCCCACACCTGGCTTTTCAATACTCCATATACATCCACCCAAAAGAATGAGCTGTTTGCTGTGCAACAAGCCCTTCGGCTATATGCTGATGTTCCTTTTAATTTGATTACAGACAGCCAATATTGCGCCCTCATGCTGCCCCGCCTCCCTTCCGCGTATATTTCTCCACGCACTGCGGTCTTGAGGCTCCTTCAAGAGGTTCAGGAGCTTCTTCATCTTAGGCGCCACCCTCTTTATGTGCTGCATGTTCGGTCGCACATTACTGCTGTGGGTCCCATTTACTCTGGGAACGCACAAGCGGACCAGGCCCTCCACGCAGTTAGCCTTTCCCCACCCTCTCTCCCCCCGAAAGATTCCCCTGCACAGTTGGCACATGCTAAGTTCCATATCTCAGCTCGGTCTCTTAGGGCTCTTTATGGTGTGCCGAAGAGCGAGGCCAGACTTATTGTCCGGTCATGTATTGTATGTGCCCCCTTTCGCCCTCGCATTAAGGAGGACGCATTTAATCCCCGAGGTACTGCTCCCAATGAGCTTTGGCAAATGGATGTTACACATCTTGGCTCTAAGTTTATCCATGTTTGTGTTGATACCTTCTCATCTTTTGTCTTTGCTTCCCTGCAGCCTCGTGAGTCAACCAGAGCTGTTATTGCCCATCTCTATGAAATGATTTCTATCCTAGGAGTGCCATTAGCCTTAAAGACTGATAATGGCCCGGCATATACTTCCAAGGCCTTTGCCTTGTTCTGTACTGAATTTTCTATTCAACATGCTACAGGCCTCCCCTACAACCCTACCGGGCAAGCCCTTGTTGAACGGGCAAACCGTACACTTAAGACCGTCCTGTTTAAACAGAAGGGGGGAATATGCAGGTCGGTCACTCGTCAAGAGTTGGCCCAGGTTGTCTTTACCTTAAATTTCCTGCAAGTTAGAGATGACGGCACCACTGCCGCCATGAGGTTCTGGAGCACCTCCGGTGAGAACACCACCTCTTCTCCATTGACCCTCCCCGCACCTAACCGGGCACTGCCCGGTTCCAGGGTAATGTGGCAGGATAAGGAGGGCCAATGGCACGGCCCTGTAAAAGTGGTTGGAAGAAGGCCCGGCCACCTTTCCTTTTTTCCAAATAATGACCCAACAGCGGTACAGCAATGGGTGCCCCTTCACAAAGTTAGGGATCTTGACTAAGGCACCACCCCCGACAGGTTGGGGGGTGAGGAGAATTCTTGTTCTTCTTATCTTTCAGATTGTCGACTCACCCTCCTCATCTTGGGTCTCCTTGCTGAGAATGCCGTGACGGAACTACGCTGGGGACTGCTTTCCACCTTCCCGAGACCCATGCCTGTGACTTCTTCGGCACAAGTTTTTCCTCGTTTATTTACAGTTAACAACACCCTTAAGCTCCCTGTTCTGCACCTCAACAACGACACTAGGCCGGTGGAAAGTAACAGGACAATATCACTTAATGGGACGTTATGTTTTCAAATCACACCCACAGTCGATCCGGAACTGTCACCATGTGTCGGGCTGTTTCCTCAGGAGGCTGTGTGGTCTGACCGCCTCAACTTTACAAGCAAGAAGATAAGACAATTAAGACTGGCTATTGCAGTGGTGAATTCCACCTCTGTCGATCCTGCCGTTCTTTCCGGACTGTCTAGGTGGCTGCATGATGTTACAACCTGGTTCTCACAGTGGGGAGGCTTAACCTCCTCCACCGTGGTGTTTGTTCTTGTAATTATTTTGCTTTTGTATTGTGTTTGCAAGCTACGGCACCGTCAGGATGGCTACATGCTTCTGACCCAACAGGCCCTTTTTACCCTCCAAGAGGGGGGAGATCCTCAGGTATGGTTCCAGGCCATGGAGGACGTGTGACACCTGGGGTAAGACGGTGGTGACTCCATGACGGGCAACTCCTCCCTCCTCGGCCGCCTAAGACAGGACCCAGGGTGTCGGTGTCCTAGGACGGGTAAGGTTCGAGTGAATCGGAGGTGACCTAAGCCAGAGGCCCCCGCACCGCACGTCAGAGTCCTTGGGACAGGATCCCTGAGTGGTAATGGGATTTTTCCGTGGTCCTTCGGGCAAGAAGCATGGTCACCTGTGTCGCCTGTAGCGAGAAGTTTAGCAGTTTGCATTGCCGATTCTTTTGACATATAGGATTATTGTTTGCTTTAAAGAAAAAGGGGGAGTTGATGGGGGAGGGGGAGGGGTTTTGGGTGGTGCCATGGTTGCTTTGAATGAATATGGGGTGATCTCCATATAAGGCCATGGGGGTGATCACCATATAAGGCCATAAATGTAAAACTGCGATGTGATTGGCTCGGATTCGCTATATATTTTCTTGTGTGAGAGGGCGCTCTCTCTCTCTCTCCGCCATGTAACTGTTGAAGAATAAACCACCCCGCTTCACTCCTCCGCCTTCTGTCTGGTGTTTTTCCCCGTGAGGGGCCGGTGACGACCGAAGACCCAGGATGGGTAAGTGAGAGGGCCGTGGGGCTAGTCGTCTAGATCTGTTGTGAGCCCGCAACAATGAAGAATGATGAATTTGGTTAGAAGGAAGGGTTGGGCAGGGCATGAATTCTGTTTTGACATATTGAGTTTAAGATATATATATATATATATATATAATATCCAACTTTTGGTGTCCATTAGGGCTTGATAAATAGAATTGAGAATTATTATAGAAACAATAATGGAATTCATGGGTCCTGCTGATATCAACAATTAAGATATAAAAGAAGGAAAAGAAAAGTGGACTTAAAATAGGCCCTTAGGGAACACTCAGAGCTAAATGGCATAATCTAGATGAAGATACCTCAAAGGAGACTGAGAAGAAGTCAGACAAATGGGAGGAGAGCTAGGAGAAAGAATTATCATGAAAATATAGAGAAGAGAGAGTATCCAGAAGAAGAGAGTGATTCCTCACTCATTGAGACCCAGTTGATTCCTCTGACTAGGAAGTCTTAAAGTCATAAAAACATGGGAAGCAGATTTTAATTGATCCCTGTTTCCCCTTTTCAGGAGTGACATTTTTTCAAATCACTGTTGCTTTTACACCTGTTCATGCTTCTCTTGCTTCTTGTATTTGAAAACCAAATTTTCTGTCTAACTCTGGTCTTTTTGTCAGGAATGTTTGAAAGTCCTCTATTTCATTGAAAATCCATATTTTCCCCTGAAACATTATACTCAGTTTTGCTGGGTAGTTTATTCTTGGCTTTAATCCTAGCTCCTTTGACCTTCAGAATATCATATTCCAAGCCCTTTGATCCCTTAATGTAGAAGCTGCTAGATCTTGTATTATCCTGATTGTGTTTCCACAATATTCAAATTGTTTCTTCCTGATGATCATAATATTTTCTGCTTGACCTGGGAACTCTGGAATTTGGCTATAACATTCCTAGGAGTTTTCTTTTTGGTATCTTTTTCAAGAGGCGATCAGTGAATTCTTTCCATTTCTATTTTGCCCTCTGGTTCTAGAATATCAGGGCAATTTTGCTTGATAATTTCTTGAAAGATGATGTCTAGGCTCTTTTTTTGATCATGGCTTCCAGGTAGTCCAATAAGTTTTAAATGATCTCTCCTGGATCTGTTTTCCAGGTCAGTGATTTTTCCGATGAGATATTTCACATTGCCTTCTAGTTTTTCCTTTATTTGGATTTGTTTTATAATATCTTGATTTCTAATGAAGTCATTAGCTTCCATTTGCTCCAATCTAATTTTGAAGGAATCATTTTCTTAAGTGAGCTTTTAAAATTCCTTTTCCATCTGGCCAATTCTGCTTTTTAAGACATTCTTCTCTTCATTGGCTTTTTGGACCTCTTTTGACATTTGAGTTAGTCTATTTTTTAAGGTGTTATTTTCTTTAGTCAGGCTGTTGACTTATTTTTCTTGATTTTCTTGCATCATTCTCATTTCTCTTCCCAATTTTTCCTCTACTTCTCTTACCTGATTTTCAAAATCCTTCTTGAGCTCCTCCATAGCCTGCAACCAATTCATATTTTTCTTGGAGGCTTTTGATGCAGGAGTTTTGAGTTGGTTGTCTTTTCTGGTTCTATGTTTTGATCCTCTTTGCCCCCCAAAAAAGATTCTATAGTCTCATTGTACTTCCTCTGTTTGGTCATCTTACAAGCCAATTACTTGACTTTTGGGCTCTTTGCCATGGCAGAACTCTGCTTCCAGAGTGGAGAGAGCTGTGTCACAAATTTCTGGAGTTTTGCACAGCTGTTCTCAGGGCTTCTTCCAGGTACCTGCCTCAGAACTGTGAGAAGGACTTTCTCTCCACAACCTCAACAAGCTCTGCCACACCAGCATTCCTCACCCCAGGACCACCACCCAGACTGCGACCCAGATCCAAGCAGGCAAAGCAAGAGAATCCTGCCTCAGTGCCAGCAAGGTGATTCCTGCAATTGCCCTCTGGTTCTAGGATCTATAGACTTGGAGCTGGAAGCAGTAGCAGCAGTTGCAGCTGCTGTCACCTCTGCCACCCTGGGGGCAGGGGCCAAACTGCACTCTTCTCTCACCCAGTTCCAACAGAGTTCCCCACTGACCATTTACTTTCCCTTTGGCATTTATGGCTTGAGAATTTGAAACTGCCACAGCTGCCGGTGAATCAGCCCCCTGAAAACTGTTCTGGCTGGTCTGGGCTGCAGGTGTGGGCCGGTGCGGCTCATGTGGGACTGTGACCTGCTCCCAGCTTAGTGGGATAGACCCTTCCTTTCAGTCTACCAGGCTGCCTTCAATGGGAGATTTGTTTCTCTCTGTCACTTTGTGGGTTCTGCAGCACTAAAATTTGTTTAGAATCATATTTTACAGGTATTGGAGGTGGTTAGAGCGGGAGCTCAAGCAAGTTCCTGCTTTTACTCCTCCATCTTGGCTCTGCCCCATAAAATCATTTTTTCAATCACGTTTCTCCTTTCCATCCCAGTCCATACCTAATTGAGGAAGAAAGAAAAATAAAACACGTATACAAACACGAAAAGTCAAGCAAAACAAATTTCTGAGATGATCAGAAGTATTTCACAAAGTCTCATTCTTCACTCTGAGTCTTTTACTTCTCTATAAAGATGCAGTTAATTTGGTTCATAATTAGTTCTCTGGAATAATGGTTGATCCTAACATTGATCAGAGTTCCTAAATACTATGAAGTTGTTTGATTTTCTAATGTTATTGTCATTGTATAAATTGTTCTCCCAATTCTGCCCAATTCATTCTATATCAGTTCATTCTCTTTGGAGTTTCATTAAATTGCTGCTAGATTCATTCACTATCCTCCAGTAAGAAATCTCTGCTGGTCCAGAGTGACAAAACTATGGACTTCCTTTTGGTCTGGAATTATTGCCCTAGTTATTTTGTTACAGGCTTCAGACTGTGCAAGAAGCTGGAACAGTGACCCTACTCTACACCTGGGGCCTGAGTCACACAGCTAGTGTTTACTTCTGAATTTGCTCTTTGCTCAGACTGCTCCTCACCTGGAATGGCACCCTAAGGTACAGGTCTCTTCCTTCGTCTACCCTGGATCTATGATCTAGAATGAGGAACCTAGGAAACTAGACCATAGTATCCTCTATGCTGTATGTAGGACCTCTTCTTGCCCTGGTTCATATCTGCTTGCTTCATTGGAATGTTCTGCAACAGCTTTCTTGGACAGACCTCAGTGTCGGCAGTCCTGCTTATGTTGTCTTAAGCTGGAAAAATAACTCGCTATGATGTTTTATTGTATTTCCCAATCAGGATTTCATCTGGTGCATTTTCTAGATCTTTGTATAAGAGTTAAAGGAGGGGTGGGAGTGGAATTCAGTTGTACTTTTTGTAACTCTGTCATCTTGGTTCCACCTCTAAACATGCCCATCCTAGAAGCACTGATTTATATTATTGTGCTTGTTTTATTCATTTACTTATTTTGCTTTTTGGTGGGGGTAAAGTTGGGAAATTGGGGTTAAGTGACTTGCCTAAGGTCACACAGCTAGTGAGTGTTGAGTGTCTGAGGTTGGTTAAGTGTCTGAGGCTGGATTTGAACTCAGGTCCTCCTGACTCCAGGTCAGATGCTCTATTCACTGTGCCACCTAGCCACTCCTGTGCTTGTTTTATTTAACCAAAGTTTCTAGTCTCATTATATTTCAGTCCACTTTGGGGCCCAAAGGGGTGAGTTTGGGTAGACTGACAAGCAGACCCCTCACTTTATAGAGCTTACCTTGGAAGCTTTATATGAGTAATAATCAGATCTGAGTATCCATGGCCACATAGACTAACAAGTTTGAGACAACCTTTTGGTAAAGTCTCTGAGAAGGGTCTCCCTCCCTCTCCCAAGGGCATATTTCAGTAATTTGCAACACAAACACCATTTATTTTAAATTAATTTATAGCATTTGGCATCTGTTGGCTCAAGTCTACTTACACATCAGAGATTGCCTGGAGAAATCAACAAGAGAATAGACAACCATCATGCTGTGATTACAGAAAGCTTGAATAAATGCTGCTGTGGGAGAGGTACAAGGCCAATATCTGTCATTGTGTGTCTGTTTTAACTGCCAGGTCAAGAGAGGAGATAGCATCTCAGCTGTTCCTATGAGTTATATCAGCTTTGAGTAATATCAGTGTTTCTTCCTCCAACTAGGAATGAGGTGAAAGGGAAGCTGGACTGGGTTGAGGTGTAAGGAATGTTTTCTTGTTTGGAAGAGGATGGATGTGTGTGTGTGTGTGTGTGTGTGTGTGTGTGTGTGTTTTCCCCAGCAGGGATTGGAGTACTTGGAGACGATGTCCAAAAGACATAAATTACCAGTGTCCTAGCTGAGTCCTAACCTCCCTCTTCAGGTCTGTTGGCTTGCCTTTTATTCATTCTTTTATGATGGATTTATATGTGGTTTTCTATTTCCTTGCTTTTCCCCTAGCTGCTTTTCCCCTAGCCCTGGTAACCAGAGGGTAGCAAGAAAGGATGGCCAGTGGCTTATCAGCAGAAAGCAGAATTCTTCATGTTGAAACCAAAGGGGTTCCTGAATACAGAGTGAACCTTGCTCTCCTTTGACATTCCATTATGGCATTTGCAGAAACCACATTTGGCAGGCCCTTTAAAGCTGTGCCAAAGGCCTCTTTTGGTCTTGGTGACTATAAACCTTCTAAGATAAGCACCACTGATTACCATGGCACAGATTCCAAATCTTAGTGCAATCTATGACACTTAGGGTCACTATGCTATGACTCGATGAAAGAAAGAGGTAATAGATTACTTAGATGGAACAAGGGGAAGGAAAAAAAGCACTTATTAAGTGCCTGCTATTTACAAGCACTGTGTTGAATGATTTATCCATACATCATTTGAATCTTAACAACACCCCTAGGAAGTAGGTGCTATTATAATTCCCATTTTATAATTGAGGAAACTGAGGCATACAGAAGTTAAATGACTTCCCCAGGAGCTAGTAAATATCTAAAACTGGATTTGAACTCAGGTCTTCCTAACGCCAGGCAGCAATGAGACCGACCTTTTGTCCAGCTGGGGCTTCTCTTCCAATGGTGGATGGTTTTCCAATATGCTGGTGATTACCTCCTCCAAAGGGATGTTCCACAGGATTCATGGCCACACCCTGGACATGAGGCCAGCAGTTTCTCTTGGCCTTGTATTTGTAATAGGCACGACCTGCCTTAAGGATGGGTTTATCAAATACGACCTCCTCCAGCAGCAACACCAACCACAGCTCTCTTAGCAGAGGAGATCACTTTCTTAGAGCCTGAAGGTAGCTTCACTCATGTTTTCTTGGTTTCAGGATTGTGGGGAATCACTGTGGCATAGTTTCCAGTTGCCTGGGCAAGCTTACCCAGGTCCCCAGGCTTTTCTTAAAGACAACACACTATGGTCCCTTCAGGCATAGTGCCAACTGGGAGGACATTGCCAATGTTAGGCTGAGCTTTCTTACCACAGTACACAAATGGCCAATGTGGATGCCTTCAGCAGCAATGAACAACTCTGTCCTCTTTTTAAATCTGTAAGGATCCCGAAAAGCTACTTTTGCAAGAGGAGTCCCTCGGCCTGGATCATGGATTATGTCCTTTACGAAACTCTAAATATAACCATGCCTTTTGGCGAAGTCGACAGCCCGAAGCTTGGCAGCCCCTTTCCTGTGCTTCACATGGGCGAGACGGAGCCGGCTCCCTTCCTCTGACCACAGATCACTCACCCTATCTTGTACGGTCTGACTCCGAACTTGCTAGAAAGAGGAAGTCAACCTTCTAACAGTACTATATCTTCCGGAGTCCAACAATGAGATATTAAGCACCTACCAAGGACCAGGCACTCTGCTAGGTGCTGGAAATACAAATACAAAGAATGATATCTTTGGACCTGAATGATCCTCACAGATCATCCAGTTGAGGCCTGTTGTCCTATAGAAAGAAAACTGAAGCCCAGAGAGGATGTGTTTCTTGCCCAACGTTATACATGTTCTAAGTGGCAAAACTGAGATTTGAATTCTGTTCCTCAGATTCCAAAGTTAACACTCTTATTACTGCACCATACTCCCTCTTATGGATTCTCAAAGATGATGGAATTCAGAAGTCTTCTCGTTTAATCCATCTGGGAATTAAAATTATTCTTTTAGCATCCTAGCAAATGGTCATCTAGCTTTGGCTAGGGCTCCTCCAGTGACAGCTCCCTATCACTTGAGGCAATCTATTCTGCTTTGGATAGCTTTGATTACTACTAAAATTTATTTTATCTGGATAAAATCCAAGTCTACAACTTCCACCCACGGTCCCTGTGTAGCCCTCAGGAGGAAGAGGAAGAGCTGAAGTTATCTTCCATAGAGAACCAACAATTTAGAACAGGAAGAAATCTTGAAGTTGTAGAATATAATCCAATCTAAAGATAAGGAAATAAAGGCCCAAGGTAATCTCAGTGGGTATTGTTGTTGACAGTAGAATTGCCATCCTATATTCTATTCTTTTTGATCTACCATCCCTTTTGGGAAAAGAGAAACTGCATCCTTTTGATGTCTTACCTATCTTCTTTCTGGGGGATGGTTTAGGACAGAGGTGTGGAACCTGTGGCCTCAAGGCCACATGTGGCCCTCTAGGTCCTCAAGCATGACCCTTTGACTGAATCCAAACTTCATAGAAAAAAAATCATCTTATTAATTCTTAATAAATAATAATAATAATAATATTCTAATATAATTATAATATTAATATATTAAATTGCCCTTAATAGATATAAATACTATTCTAATGTATAATTATAATATTGATATGATTATACAAAATAATATTAATAATACTTGATAAATAATAATATTCTAATATAAGTATATAAAAGAATAATAAATAATCCTTTAAAATGACATTCAATATATACCATAACTATAATATTAATATAAACATATACTATAAGCTATAACATGATAATAAATAATCCTTAATAAAAGGATTTGTTCTATGAAGTTTGGATTCAGTCAAAGGGCTGCACTTGAGGACCTAGAAAGCCACAGGTTCCCTACCCCTGGTTTAGGGTATGATCTTTTTGTTGTTCATCTCTCATCTTCTTTTCTCCTGCCTCTTATCTTTTCTTCTCATCTAATCAGCCACATCCTATTTCAAAAATCAGCTTGTTTTTTTTAGGCCAGGGTCGATGTAATTTTCCTCAAGTATATGTAGTTCCTTCAAGTATATGAAGTTCCTTCCTTATAGAGTTTATGTCAGAGAAAAAAAAATTGCTCATAAAATCACAATAACAGAACCTTCAGGAAAATTTCTAACATTTTTTTACTCTCTGCCTTAATTCAAATTTTGTATTTTTCACTAACCCCTGGCTTTTCCTTCATTCCTCTTTTCTCAGTAAGGACTAAGTATACAATACAAACCTTCATGTATAATCCAGGTTTCTGCATGTGTTATTGCCATTCATTTGTTTTAGTTGTGTCTGGCTCTTCATGACCCCAGTTGGGGTTTTCTTGACAAAGATACTGGAGTGGTTTGCTGTTTCCTTCTCCAGCTCATTTGGCAGATGAGGAGCTGAGACAAACAGGGTTAAGTGACTTGCCCAGGGTCACACCGCTAGTAAGTGTCTGAGGCCAGATTTGAATTGAGGAAGATGAGTCTTTCTGACTTCAAGCTGGGCATGCTATCCACTACACTCCCTAGCCGAAGCAAAAACCAGGATGGAGGAAATGTTTAGACAAAAAATAGCAACAACAACCAAGAGTGCATACTGGTGCCTGTTATTGAACAGGGAGAAATTAAGGAAAAGGCGACCTTTTGGAACTTCCCTCAATCCTTGAAGAAGTGATTGCTGACTGGCCACTTCAGTCTGAGTTTTGCATTTCAGAATACTTGCAGGGATCTAATAGCTCACCTCAGTCTCTCCGTCTTCTGCTATAGCTCAGTTGCCCCCTTTTTTCTCTTTTTCTTTGCCCATAGTCCCTATATCACTGCTTCTCACCAGCTCAGTAAGACCCAGGTGGAGCTAAAAACACCATGACATCCCCCCCCCCCCCCCCCCCCCCGCAATGGCCACTGCTCCTCAACTCATGTATTTCTCACACCTTCCTCTCAGTTTTTCCTCTCACAGACTGCAGCTTTCTCAAAACTTTTGGGTGAGACTCAAATCTTTCTTCTGCCCAAAGATCCTGATACTACACATCTCTCGGGGCTGAAAGAAAATGTTTGTCCCTATGAACTACAAATCCCAGAATTCCAGCAATCCTCAAACTTATTATAAGGTTATGTGGTTTGCCAGTCATAGAACAGAATCCACATTCAAGCCCAGGTCCTGTTACTTGAAGTTCAACTCTCTTTCCAGTGTGTGTGTGTGTGTCTCATGAAGACAAAACTTCATGCGGCCATCCTAGCTTAACCCTTCCTGAGTCCAGCCCTAGTTTCTTCAACTGATCTGTGCATTGCATGATTTCCTGTCCCTTCACTATCCTGATTCTCCTTTTCATTCAAGTGCCAGCTTGCCCTAAAATGTGATCTTTGAAGCTGAACACAGCATTGTAGATGTTCCCTCATTTAAGGAGAGTACATCAGAGCTCTACTAACCACATCTGGATAATTCACTTTTATTATTGTACCCTAAAGTCACATTACATTTTTGGCTTCCATATAGTGCTGTTGACTCATAAAGATTGCAATCCATTAAAACTGTGAAGTATTTTTCAGGTGAATGATATGTGGTCTAGTCATGCCTCCTACACTTCTGCAGTTGAGTTGTTGGGTTGGTTGTGTGTGTGTGTGTGTGTGTGTGTGTGTTTAAGCCTAAATATGGGACTTCACATTTTTCCCTATTCCGTTTCACTAGATTAGTTTTGGCTAAATTCCAGCATGCTGAGATCTTTTTTGCACCACTATTCTGTTATCTCTGTAGCTTTCCCTCACAGCTTCACAATTATCTGCATATTTGGTCAAAGTTTATATCATCTATTAGACAGAGAATATGGCATTATAGGAAGTCCACCAAACTTTGAGACAAGATCTAGGTTCAAATCCCACTCTTAACTCTAACAAGTTGTACAATTATGAGCAAAATAACCTCTTGAAGCCTCAGTTATCTCATCTGTAGAATGGAAATATTACTATTTGTAATGTTTGTTTCATAGGGTCATTATTAGCATCATATCAGATACTATGAATGTGTCTACACATGACAGTGTATGTTTACCTATAAAAATATATAAATAGCACTCTATAAAATTTAAGATTCTATATAAATATCAGTGATTGTTGGTATCATCATCAATGTCTTCATCTAAATCATTAACAAAAATATTGAAGAGAATATAGTGTGGTGTAAAAAGAACATTGGATTCAACATCAGAGAAATCACGTATTACTATGGTCAAGTCAATTGACATGTCTGGATTTCTGTTTCCTTATGTGTAAAATGAGGATGTTGAACTCCTTGATTTCTAATATTCCTTTGACTTCTAAATCCTATTATGTTCAAGGACATATCTCTAGTATATTCCACTACAACTCCCCTTTCAAGTTGACAGTGATTTACTAATCAAAGGTGTTTGAGCACTATAATTTCAATCAATTCTTAATCCACCTGACTATTCTATCATCATCTTGTTCACAAACATATTATTAGAGACTTTGTCAAATATCTTGCTGAAATCCAGATATTTTTGGCATTTCCTAAGTTACATGCCTCTTAACTTGATAAGGTAGACTTATTAGTCTAAGATGACCTCTTCTTTTATTTAATTTAGTTTATTTTATTCTGAACTTAAGAAATACAACAAGCACTTATATAATATAGAATAGAAATAAAGATGATTTCACATAAAACTGCATATCTATTCTGTACAACTTGCCATTCCTTTTAAATATATAATAAAGTTATCATGTAACTTCCTTTTTTTCCTCTCCTCCTCTCCTTAGATCTCCTAGAGATGGCTACCATTAGACACAAATATATATTCATGTGTATATTTATAATCATTCTACACATATTTCTATTTATCAGTTCTTTCTCTGGATGCAGAGAGCATCTTCCTTCATAGGTCCTTTGTATTATTCTATTTCCTTTTTTGCTAAATTAGGCAGTTTGTATTTTTGTAAATATTTTTCCATTTCACTTAATTGTTTAATTTATTGGCATATAATTGGGCAAAATAATTCCTTATAATTTGATTTCATTTCTGTTGGTGGCACATTCACCCTTTTCATTTTTAATATTAGTGATTTGATTTTCTTCTCTCTCCTTTTAGTCATATTAAGCAATGATTTGTCTATTTTATTGGGTTTTTTCATAAAACCAATTCCTAGTTTTATTTATTAATGCAATGGTTTTCTACATTCAATTTTATTAATCTCACTTCTAATTTTTAGAATTTCCAGTTTAGTGTTTAGTTGGGGATTCTTAGTGTTGTACCTGGCCCCATTCTTTCCCCTCCCCCAACTCCAGCTCTCCCTCACAGAAGTGAGCAGACTGTCAGGTTTAGTTCTGCCTTTCCCCAGTCAGCTCTCCTCATGGAGATGGACTGGCTGCTGGGTTTAGCCACACCTTGGTGCTGGTGGGAATTTCAAGGTGTGTACTAACCAATCACTGATTTTGGCCTCTGCAAGTTCCTGCTTAGGTATACTTAACTTTGGCTGAGTGGCATCCCTTTAAAAGTTGAGGCTTTACCTGAGATTGTGGCTGTATGATTTGGGTGGGACCCTGGCAGCCAGCCATGTGGCCTGATCAGCCTGATCAAAGGGTTCAATTCTAAATTGTTACTTGTGTCTTGCTTGTGTTTTCTGGGTCCAACATTAGTTTCTTCTTTCTCTAGTTATTTTTATTGCATAACTCCTCTTTATTTTATTGATGTAAGCATTTTGAGATTTACATTTTCCTCTGATTGCTGCTTTTGCTGTATCACATAGGTTTTGATATGTTGTTTCCCTATTGTAATTCTTTAATGAAATGATCATTTCTATTATTTGTTCCTTAACCTACTCATTTTTTAAAATCAGCTTGTTTAGTCTCCAATTAGTTTTTAATCTGTTTCCATGGTCCCTTATTAAATATAATTTTTATTGCATTATGATCTGAAAAGGATGCTTTTAATATTTCTGCTTTTCTGTTTTTAACTACAAAATTTTTTATGCCCTAATATATGGTCAACCTTTTTAAATGTACCATGAACCACTGAGAAAAAGATTTAGGTCAAAAAGAACCTCTTCTTGATAACCTTTCCCATGTTCTCTTACCTTCCTTATAATTGTAAAGGGCAACACCATCCTCCCAATCCCTCAGGCTCAAGACTTAGAAGTCACCTTAATTCCTCACTATCAATCACCTCTCAGAGCCAACTGTCACCTAGGCCTGTTGATTTCACCTTTAAGATTCATCTCTTAAATATGCCTCCTTCTCTCCTTGGTTACTGAAGTACAGGCTCTAGGAACCCCCTTGAACTCTGATTGAATCTTCCCACTTGATGAGGCATTTGCCTGAGGCCATAAGCCTTTCATTATAGCTAAACCCAAATCTCTTACTCTTACTATCCTAGCCTTCCATTATCTAGCTAGTCCCCACCCTTGATCCTCCCAAAATATCTATACCCAAATCTACTGTTCCACCCTTGAACTGGCCTAGCCCACCATTGTCTGTTGGCTCCAGGTAGCCTCCAGCAAATTCCTTCCCTTAATCACTCATTTACTGGAATCTGACCGGCATTGACTCCTCCTGAAGACCCTCCCCAAACTCCTCCTCTAGACCACCCCTAGATTCCTTCCACAAGCTTTCTATATATAAGACCCCATATTGCCTTTATGTGGTGTGAGAATGCCAGAGAATGATCTAGCACAGACTCACTCTGTGTCAGATGATTCTGACCAGCTTGTCCAGTGCAAGCATCACAGACACCGAGGCTCCTTAAGAGTCTACCCAATAGGGCGAACTTTTAATAAACTTTGCTTTTCTTTGACTAAGAGAAGACTTGAATCGAATTCATTCAGCAGGACCTAGCATGTTGGTATTTCGGAGTGTCAAGCAACCCTAACCCTATACCTCATCATTTTATGATGATCCTCTACATTTGTTACTACTGCCACTCTAGTACAAGCCCTCATCACCTCATGCCTTGATTATTGCAGTAGCCTGCTGCTAGGTCAGCCCAGTTCAAGTCTCTCCCTGCTCTAATCCATCATCCATTCAGCCACCAAAGTAATTTTCCTAAAAGCACAGGTCAGAATATGCTACTACCCCTACTCAATAAATTCCAGTGGCTTTCAATTGCCTCCAGGAGCTAATACAAAATATTCTGTTGGGATTCAAATTCCTTCATAATCTTTGTCCTCCTTCCTCCTACCTTTCCAGTTTTCTCGTAGTTTATTCCCTGCCACTTCTTGATCCAGTGACACTGGCTTCCTTGGCTGTGCCACAAACAAGATATTTCATCTCTTGGCTCCACACATTTTTTCTGGCTGTCTTCCATGACTGGAAGGTTCTCCATTTTCAACTCTGCCTTCTGTCTTTCTTGGTTTCCTTTAAAGTCCTGTTTTTTTATAGGAGGCCTATCCCAAATCCTTTTAGTTCTAATGTCTTTTCTCTGTTATTTTCTATTTATTCTCTGTATGGCTTGCTTTGTATATATTTATTTACATGTTGTCTCCCTCCTTAGGTTTTCAGTTCCTTGAGGGCAGGGACTGTCTTTTGCCTCTTTTTTCATTACCATAGTTTAGCATAGTACCTGACACATAGTAGATATTTAATAAATGTTTATTGATTGATTGACTGACAACCTCAGTTTCTCTTCTAAGTCAAGAGATGGAGTATAGACTTTCAAATCGTACAGATACAGATTGCCTGAAATGTAGAGTTTGTGGAGGAGAAATAAAACTGGAAAGTAGGGTAAGAACCAAGGTAAGATTTTTGTACTTTATCTTTTAATTAATGGGAAGCCACTGGTGGTTTTTGAGTAAGGGAGTGCCATGCTTAGATCTAGGGTCATCTCCCCTTTCTAACTTTTCTTATGGAATCCCAAACAAAAATAATTCACTGACTCTAGTCTCTTCTCTCCCCATTCCACCTTTATAGTTCTTCCATGCAAGATTCTTCGTGCAACAATTGTTCTATAAATTAATGATTCTTTTTTGGTAAGTTGTTAAATATTACAAGGAGGAAAAAATATCCTATTCATAGAAGTTATGTATTCTTATGAGATTTATTGAAGAATTTTTCTTCATTGCTAGCTGAGATTTTAGGAGGGTTGGAAATGTAGGTGCTGTCATTCCTTAGGTCTGTGTCTCAAATTGGGCCCTAGCCAGCTCTCTGGATAGTACAGAGGGTTATGTCTCACCTACAAACACTCTGAGGTGTTTTGAGAGTTCCCAAAAAGGTTAATGGGAGTAGCAACATGGAAAGATTTAGAGATAAAGAAAACTGCACCAATCTGAGTTACTCCCAATTGTTTATTTTCTTGCTTACTTATGCAATTTGTTCCTTTCTACTATTTTGCCTTACATCTTAAACTGGTTAAAAGTGCTTTCCATGTTTCCCAAAATAAGTACTTAATTGATA
The DNA here is from genome assembly GCF_028583685.1 of Petaurus breviceps papuanus. NCBI lineage: Eukaryota > Metazoa > Chordata > Mammalia > Diprotodontia > Petauridae > Petaurus > Petaurus breviceps. The sequence goes on along the minus strand of NW_027185903.1, from coordinate 4,817,183 downwards.
ATACTCATCTTAACTTGAATGGAGCAGGCTTTTTTTCCACCAGGTTTCTGAGACTATAGAGAATGGACTATAGATAAAGACCAAAGGGCCTTTGTTTAAGGAGTTAATAGCTTTCTATTGATATATTTTCTAGGAAGCAATGCCAATTCATCCATAAAATAAAGATTTTGCTATCACAAAAATCCTAAATAATAAATATGTATCTTTAGTATGAAAGGAAGTATGGCAAGTACAAACCAGAAAACATGGAATGCATTGTATTAGTTAGAGTTTAGCTTAGACAAGCAAGAAAACCATTAGAAATAGATTAGCAAAGTAGCATTGATAATAGGTAATGAGGGACTAAATTAGGGAGGTGAGAATATTAATGGAGAAGAGATGGGTGTAAGATATAGTGGTGGTAGAACTGGCTTGGTACATACTTAGATGTGGAGGCTGAGAGAAATGAATTAAAACTTTTTACCCCTCCATAGATCCCTCTCATGACCTTCCTTTTTCCCTACCCTTTCAGCTGAGAATTTTGCTTCATATTCCCCAACCCACCCCAAAATAAGGCTATACATTTAGGGATTCCCCTTCTCCACTCCTCATCTCATATTCCCCCTCCATCTCTTTTGTCATCCCTGTCTCACTTGAAGAGGTGGCCCTTCTGGTTGCCAAAGCAAATCTTTCTATGTACAAGAGATTCCATTTTATCCCATTTTCTTTAGTAAATTGCCCTTCTGTCATCCATCTCTCCCTGTCTATTGACTGTTACCAGTTACCTACAAACATGTCCATGTCTCCCCCCATCTTTACAAATCCCAAACTAAAGAAAGGCCCTTATTGATTAATATGTGTATCAATTCTTTAATTATGTTAGATATTGTCTTCATCAAAGAATTTTGCTGTCAAGATTATTTCCAATTATGCAAATTATCCAAAAAATTATTTATTTTGCTTTTGCAGAAGATTTTCAATTTTATATAACTGAAAAATCCATCTTATCTTTCACGAGCATCCTTATCCCTTGTATAGATACAATTCTTCCTCTAGGAGCGGCCAGGTGGTGAAATGAGTAACAGCGCCTGGCCCCAGAGTCAGGAGACCTGGGATCGTTTCTGGCCTCAGATACTCGCCACCCACACAAAAATAACTGGCCATGTACCCTTGAGCAAGTTACTTAACCCAGATTGCTTAAAAAAAAATTCTTCCTCTAGTGATAGTTTAAAAAAAAATCTTTTTTCCCTCTATTTTCAAAAATATGACATTTCATATTTGTGTATCCATTTGGAGCTTATTGTGCTTTATTCAATAAGGTGTCCATCTAAACTTAGTTTCTGTGACTACCTTCCAGTTTTCCCAATGTTTTTTGTCAACTAGAGAGTCCTTACCACATAGCTGTTATCTTAAAGTTTATTGAATATTTTTTCTAGTAAATTCAATTGCTTCTGGGTCTTGTTGCATTTCTCTCTTTATTTTTTAAACCAGTACTAAATATTTTGGAAAGTTAACTGCTTTTTATTAGAGTATGTGATTAGATACTTCTTGCCTGACTTCTTTTTCCTTTTTGAGGTAACTAAGTGACTCAGTGGATAGTCAGACCTTAGTTACTTAACCTCTGCCTGCCCCAGTTTCCTGAACTGTAAAAATGAGGAAAATAAATAGTCACTAACTACTCCACAGGGTCATTATAAGGATTGAGTGTAAGAATATTTGTAAAGGCCTTAGCACAGTGCCTGGCTTTTAATAATTTTTAATTTAATATTTATCTAATATTTTTATGTACTATATTTAATAATTTTTATTTAATAATTTGATTTATTTTAAAATAATATTTAATAATTTTATATTTATCTATTTAATAAGTTTAATGTTTATTTTATTTAATAATATTTTAATTGTATTTAATTTAATAATTTTTAGTAATAATTTAATGATATTTATTTTCTTCCTTTTTTAAGTTGTTTCCATAATGGTTCTTGAACTTTTGTTTTTTTAGATGAATTTTATTATTTTGTCTAGATCTATAAAATAACTTCTTGGTAGGATAATGATCTATAAAATAACCCCTTGGTAGGATAATTAGTATGATACTAAACCTATAAATCAATTCAGGTATTGGAATGGCCCAATTATAAGCAATTAATACCTCTTTAATCCTTTAGGTCTTCCTTTATTTCTGTAAAAAGTATAAGTCCTAAGTGATAGACACAGAGAAATTTTTTATTCATTTTGTATTTGTTTTGAAGGGGACTTCTTTCTACTGCATTTTGTTAATAATATGCAAAAAGGCTGAAGGTTTTTGTTTCTTTTTTGCTTTATATCCTACTACTTTATAGCAGTTATTATTTCAATCAATTTAATTGAATCTATAACAATTCTCTGAGGAAACCATTATAGTACCAGCAAATAACTTAAACCATGGTAGTGTTTTTACCCTAAAATAGTTACCAGACCTGAGCATCAGTGAGAATCTGCCAAGCTCTGTGATAAGAATCTACTGCTGCCAAAGGTGGCAGTCTGGTTTCTTCAGAAAGTATAGAGAGAAGGGAGCAGCTAGGTGGTGTAGTATATAGAGCGCCAGCCTGGAGTCAGGACCTGAGTTCAAATTCAGCCTCAAACACTTGACACTTAACTAGCTGTGTGACCTTATGCAAGTCATTTAACCTTAATCGCCTTGCCCCCCCCCCCCAAAAAAAAAATATACAGAGGATAGAGGAGAAGTGCAAAGTGCCTCCCTAGGTTCCAGCAAGGTAGGTCTTAAGGTCCTAAAACAAAGGCAGAATCAGACTGGTTCCCACATATCTATTCATATATGGCAGATGCTGTCTAGACACTGACCCCCAGCGTTATACCCCTGAAAACACTGCCTGGAAGAGAAAGGCAGTCGGTCGAGAATGTCAGAAGGTTGTTGATTGCTGAACATGTCATTGCCTAGTCTTCCAGTCTGGATCCTTATTAAACTTCTTAAGAGTTTTCTGGGCATGATTCTCTTCCTGCTGGAACTTAAGAGTTATCTTCTTCTGTCTGTTCCTCCATGCCTTTGCTAGCCTTTCTGAAATGAATGCGTAAAATATGAAAAAGGTGCAGGACAGGCCCTAGTCAGACATGGTCTAGATAAATATGTGTGTTGAGTGGTGAAAAATCCAAGTGAAACAACTTTGGGTTGTTCCTGGGTACTTTCTTTTCCCCTTCACAGGTGGTGTTTTGAATTCATACTCCCCCTTTGTTCTTATTCTGATACTTAAGACACTGATGATGACTCTAGTTACTTATCATTGGCAAGCAAAGTGCCTTCAGCTGTGGCAAAATCCCGCCTTCTGCTTTTCCTTACTTCAGGGCTGGCTTCTCAGGTGAATTTTTTTAGTGGATATTCAAAGATCACAGATAAACACGCCGAACTCCTAGATCTGAATCTGCTGCCTGTGGAAAGATAGGACGAAGTATTAAATTTGCTGAAAAGAAACATTTATGAGCCAAGATGGTGCAATAGAGGAAGCTACACAGTTTAACTTTCCCAACATTCCCCTCCAAACTCCAAAATCAAGTTCTGGAGCAACATAGCCGACCAAAGTTCAAGGAACTAATTTTTCCAGACTAAGACAACCTGGGAGGTCAGAAGGAGAGGTCTGTGACACCAGGGTGGGGGCTGACATGTGGCAACACCAGCAATGGGTCTTTGAGATGGCTGCAACAGCAACAGGGGTAACTGCAGGAGGTCTCTGCCCAGAGATGGCAAGAAGATTGGGAAAAAAAAAAATTAGTCAGAGAGAGATTAGAAGGGACCCTGAGGAGATACTGGGCACTAGACCAGCAGTTGCAATTCCATTGCCCCTATGCAGTCCTGGATTGCAGTTCCAACCAAAAGGATCAATAGTACTTGTAGCTGCAGAAAAGGAGAGGACTTGGTCACAGTCCCAAGGTCAAGAAAAGCACTAACACTTATGCCTACAGAGGAGCAGGGGCCCTTCCTGGGAAAAGACCAGGAGAGCAGTATTGACACATCTCCCACTACCTTGGAACCACCAAAAACTTTCAGACTCCCAGAACTAGCTCTGAAAATAGCAGCATAAAAAGAAAAAAAAGCCTGAAACTTGGGAGAGTACCTCCTCACTTCCAAGGGAGCAGAGCCCAACTTTAACATGAAGTTCAAAGTAAAGAAATAGACTGGAAAAAAATGAACAAACAACAATAAAAGAGCCTGGCCACAAAAATTGTCTATGATGTGGGGGCGGCTAGGTGGCACAGTGAGTAAAGCACTGGACCCGGAGTCAGGAGGACCCAAGTTTGGTTCGGCCTCAGACACTTAACACCCACACACACACAAAAAAAAAACTAGCTGTATAACCTTGGGCAAGTTACTAAACCCCAGTTGCCCTCCAAAAGGCAAAAAAAAAAATTGTCTATAGTGGTGGGAGGGGGAAGATCAAGACACAAAATCAGAAGAAGAAAACAGCATGAAAACAGGTACAAGCAATGATGCAAATTAGACACCAGCCAAACTCTTGGAAGAATTAAAGAGATAAGAATGGTAGAGGGGAAAAAATGTAAAAATAAATGAGGGTGATGCAAGAAAATTATGAAAAGAAAATTAACAGCTTGGTAAAAGAGGAACAAAAAATATTGAAGAAAATAACACCTTAAAAAACAGAATTGGCCAAATGGAAAATGAGGCACCAAAAATTCAAAAAAAGAAAAGAACTCCTTAAAAAGCAGAATTGGCCAAATGGAAAAAAAAAGATACAAAAGCTCCCTGAAGAATAATCCCTTATAAATTAGAATTGAGCAAGTGAAAGCTAATGACTTCATGTGACATTAAGAAACAATAAAACAGAGTCAAAACAATGAAAAATAATTAGAAGAAAATAGGAAATATTTCATTGGAAAAACAAGTGAACTAGAAAATAGATTAAAGAGAGGGCATTTTAGAATTATTGGATTGCCTGAAAAGCATGATCAAAAAAAGAGCTTAAACATCATATTTCAAGAAATTCAAGGAGCAAGATTGTTAACCCATAAAAAAAAAGAAATTATAAAGGAAAACTGCTCCAATGTCTTTGATCTACAGGGTAAAATAAATATTGAGAGAATCTACTGATTACCTCCTGAAAAAGGTTGCAAAAATTAAAACTCCCAGAAGTGTTATAGCTAAACTTCAGAGCTCTCGGGTCAAGGAGAAATTATTGCAAGCAGCCAGAAAGAAACCATTCAAATATCATGGAAACAGTAAGAATCACACAAGATTCATCAGTTTACATATTAAAGGAGCTGAGGGCTAAGAATATGATTTTACAGAAGGCAAAGGAGCTAGAATTACAACCAAGAATAACCTACCCAGCAAAACTAAATATAATGCTTAGGGGGGAGAAAGGATATTTAATGAAATGGAGGACTTTCAAGCATTTCTGGTGAAAAGACCAGAGTTGAATAGAAAATTTGACTGTTGGACACAATAGTCAAGAAAGGTATAAAACGGAAAACATGAAAGAGAAATCATAAGAGATTCAGTAAGCATAGCATGTTTATATTTATATATGGGAAGATGATACATTAATTCTAGGAATTTTATCATTATTCGAGGCAGTTAGAAGTTTAGTTTAGGAAGTTAGAAATTTATCATTATTAAGGCAGTTAGAAGGAGTCTATATATACAGAACATATGAATATGAGTTGGTTATGTTAGAGTGATCTCAAAAAACTGGAGTGAGAAAAAGCCTGCACTAAGAAGAGTGGGAAGGGAAAGGAAGAATGGGAGAAATTATCTCATGTAAAAGAGGCATGCAAGGAAGAACTTTTACCAATGATGGAGAAACTGTGGGGATGGTAGGCCACACTTGAACCTCACTTTCATCAGAATTGGTTTAAAGATGAAAACATATATATATATACAGATTCAATTGGGTATAGAATTCTATCTATCTAATCTAATCTAATCTATCCCAGCATAGAAGAAGGAAAGGAAGGGGGTAAGAGAAATCAGAGGGGGTGATAAAGGGTTAGGCAGATTAAGGAAAGCAGTGACCAGAAGTAAAATAGACTTTTGAGGAGGGACAGGGTAAAAAGAGAGCAAGAAAGAGGATAAACAAAAAAAAAAAAAAGAGGTTGGAGAGAAATTCATAGTTAGTAATCATTACTGAGAATGGAAATAGGATGAATTCATCCATAAAACAGAAACAGATAGCAGAATGGATTAGAAACCAGAATATTTTGTTTATAAGAAACATACTCAAAACAGAAAGACACAGATATAGTTAAAATGAGGAGCTGAAGCACAATGTATTATGTTTTAGCTGAGGTAAAAAGGGCAGGGGTAACAATCATGATCTCAGACAAAGCAAAAGCAAAAAGAGACAATTAAAAGAGATAACCAGGAAACTACTTTTTGATAAAATTATCATAAACAATGAAGAAATATTTTTAAAAATTTACAAGTTTCTCTGATAAAGGCTTCATTTCTTGAATATACAAGGAACCGAGTCAAATTTATAAAAATGAGTCATTCCCTAATTGAAAAATGGTCAAAGGGTATGAACAGACATCTTTCAGACAAAGTAATCAAAGCTAACTATAGTCATGTGGGGGGGGGGGAATGCTCTAAATCACTGCACTAATTCGAGACATACAAATTAAAAGAACTCTGAGATACCACCCCATATCTATCATATTGACTAATGTGGCAGAAAAGGAAAATGACAAATGTTGGAAGGGATATGAAAAAATAGGAACACTAATGTACCATTAGTAGAGTCATAGAATTGGTCCAATCATTCTGGAGAACAATTTGGAGCTATACCCAAAGAGCTATAAAACTGTGCATGCCCTTTGACCCAGCTATTAGGTCATATTCCAAAGAGTTAAAGAAAAATGAAAAGAATCTATATATACAAAAATATTTATAGCAGCTCTTTTTGTGGTGGCCAAGAAAAATAAAAAGAAATTGAGAGGATGTCCATTAATTGAGGAGCAGCTGAAAAAATTGTGATATATGATTGTAATAGTATACTATTTGTCCATAAGAAATTATGAGCAGGATGCTTTCAGAAAACCTGAGAAGACCTATATGAATTGATACAGAGTAAAGTGAGTAGAACTAAGAAATCATTGTAGACAGTAATAATATTATTGTAATTATGATCAACTGTGAATGACTTAGCTGGTCTGATCAATAAAATGATCCAAGATAATTCTGAAAGACTTATGGTAAAAAATGGTATCAACCTCCAGAGATAAATGAGAGATAAATGACTAACGCTGAAAGCAAATTCAAATATAATTTTTTTACTTTATTTTTCTTTTTTTTTACAACATGGCTAATATGGAAATATGTTTTACATGATTTCACATGTATAATTGACAGATTGCTTGCTTTCTCAATGAATGGGGAAAGAGCTGAACAAAGTCAGAGAATTTGGAACTCAAAAAAACTTTAAATGTTAAAAAAGAAAAGAAATATTTACTAAAAATGGATTCAATGCCAAACTTCAGTTTAAAGAACCATAAAATCATAGAGTAGTTGGACTGGCAGGGCCATAGAAGCTATCTGATTTGTAGATAGTCAGTAAGGGTTTCTTCTTGTTGTTTGTTGAGCACAACCCCACCTTCCATTCCCTTCATTGATCTGTAAGCAGGCATTTTAGCACAACCCCACCTTCCCTTCCCCTAATTGATCTGTAAGCAGGAATTTCAGCACAACTCCACCCTTCCCTCCTCTAATTGATGGTGGTCTGGAGTTTCAGCCTAAGGAAAAATCCCTGCTCCATTCTTTCCTGTCCCCTGACCCCCCCCCACCCCCTACTGGATGTTCCCCATCTCCACCCATTCTGGGTTCCCTGTCCCTCAGCCTAGGGAAAATCTTCGAGGGCAAGGGAAAATTAAAATATACACTGTCCAATCACTGATTGTAGTTTCAGCTTACATAACCTGACTATTGTAATCTCTTTAAAAACTGGCATATTGTTCATACCAATTCACTGTCTGATTTGGGTACTCTGGCAGTCCCATGGTAATAAATCCATTTCCAATTTTAATCTCGGGGATCTTCTGTCTCGCTCCTTTATGCTGTACACTTCAGTCATTTTTTAGTTGTGTCCATCTCTTCATGACCCCATTTGGGGTTTTCTTGGCAAAGATATTGGTGTAGTCTACCATTTCCTTCACTAGTTCATTTTACAGATGAGGAAACTGAGGCAAACAGAGGCTAAGTAACAGATACATACAGCTAGTAAGAGTCTGAGGTCAGATTTGAACTCAGGAAGATGAATGAGTCTTCCTGACTCCAGGCTGGGCACTCTATCCCCTGCACCAGCACACTATTATACTTCTCAAGATTTCTTACATCAAGATAGAACAGAAAAACAATAAAGATTAAGGGATTTTATAAGCATTTCTTTTAGAGCTGGAGGGAAGCAGTGTGGTACAATGGAAGGAACACTGGATTTAGGATATGAGGATCTTGATTCAAATGCTGCTCCTACTTCCTCTTGCCTTGTTTATTCTTCTCTCTAGGCCTCATTTTCCTCATCTGTAAGTGAGGAGGTTGTTTTAGATGTTCTTAAGAGTCCCTTCTAGGTCTAAATCTTTATTTCTATGAGGATCATGAGATCTCTTCCTTTCTTTTTAACTGATGAGGAGACTAAAACCTACAGAAGTAAAGGGATTTACTTAGCACCACACCCAGAAATAACTGGCTGTGTAACTTTGAGCAAGTTACTTAACCCCAATTGCTTAAAAAAAAAAAAGTAAAGGGATTTGTCCAAGATTTATTGTTCAATCATTTTAGTCATGTCTAACTCTTCATGACCCCTTTTGGATTTTTTTGGCAAAGATACTGGAGTATTTACCATTTCCTTCTCTAGCTCATTTTACAGATGAGGAACTGAGGCCAACAGGGTTTGACTTGCCCAAGGTCATATAACTACTAAGTGCCTGAGGCCAGATTTGAACTCAGGAAGAGATGACTTCCTGACTCCAGGCCTGGCACTCTGTGCACTGCACCGCCTAGCTGCCCAAGATTACATAGGCAGTGAGAAGCCAGAATTTTCAACAACGATATATGATTCCTAAACCAGTCCCATTTCCAAGGTCACATTGTTCCAGCACAGAGAAGAACTTAAGGATATGCCATAGGGAAAAATGTGAACCTAAAAATATCATAGAACTTTTTTTTCATTCTAGGTCACCAAGCCAACTAGAATCAGGTGGCAAACTGCTTCAGCCTCTGGATTTTTAATTCATAGCATCCTTTCCCCAGAAAATAAAATGACTCTGAGTTCTTCACCCAACCAATGATCTAGGACATATCATCTCTCTTAGGTTGAAGTCTGTCACTTACTGGGATTTCCCTCACACTTTTCTGAATCTACACTAGTTCTCTCAGCCTAGCAATGCTGCTAATCATCATACATTAAACCATTACAATACAACATGACTTTTTATTTCTTTACTAAGATACTATTTTCAGAACTGCTTTGTCCAATTCAGATGAAAGATAGAATTTTTTCTTAAAGGTAGCTACCAAAAGCGGGCCCCTGAGGCCCTTGTGCTCTAGAGAATGGGTCATGAGATGCTTACTTGGAAGTTGAATAATGTTGTTTTCCTCCCTTTCCACTAATAAATGGTTGTAATATAACATTTTGCTAATAAAAAAGTCTCCATGATGCTATATTAAAAGAAAAAGGTGACAACAAGCATTTTTTTTATTCACCACAAAGCTAGGAAAGGAAATTATTTCAAAGATTTTCCTCTCCGTGTTTTAATTATTTCAAATAATCCTCAAAAATTAAAGACTTCTCTTTTCCATGGTGTCAGCACTTAAATATCTGACAACTAGAATCACTTACCACTGGCTTCTTATTCACCTGAGGGAAAAACAGGAGTTATTTTAATGGGGTTTGTGACTGGGGTTTGTTGCCTGTCCCTATCCTGCGTTACTGATCAGTCCTCAAGGAAGTTAGAAAAATGATCTGTTGACAACAGGAATGCTTTTAAGAATTTGCTTAGGTAGCCTACCTTAGTTTCCCTTCATCCCTGATATGGCCTGTTCACCAAGATTTTGTCAAAGAAAAATATTTAATACTAATATTGTATTCCATAATTTAGGCTTGTCTACCAGAAGCAATTTTATTTAATTTATCATTGTTTATTATCTATCTATACACATATGTATATGTGTGGGATGACTTGCAGTGAAGTTTCTTAGAGGTGTTTCTAGTTTGGGGAGTTTGGGGAAAGGAATGGTAGTGTGAGAGGTAACAAAGGGTTAAGTTTCTATAGAACTGCAAGAATTGCTGAACAAGACTATCCATAAGGAGGAACAGGCAGTAGCCTTGGGAAAGTTGAGGCAGTAGTCTTGGGAAGAAGCTCAGTCCCTGGTTCCCAGAAAAAAAAACTCCTAGATAATACTAAAATTAATGAAGAATGGAAAGGAGCTGGCAGCAGCAGGTGGATTTGACCAATCAAGCAACAGACAGTAGCCTTGGGGCACTCAAGCCCAGATAAGAATGTGTCTAGGGTAAGACTGAAGGGGGTTCAGTATTCTGAAGTTGTTACTGCGCTTGTGTAGTGGACCTCATGTATTATGTATATTATCTAGCAAAATTAGAGCCTCATTAGTAATAATTATGTTAATGTTTGTAACCCTTTTGCTTATTTAACCCAACTTTAGCTTCTGTACGGCAGCCTCCTCTCCTGGGCATTATTCCAGTGACTGGACCTCCCGCTTCTCGCAAGATTCTAATAAACTTCCTATCTTCACTTTGAGGTCTCCAAGTAGTCAGTTTGGGGTAGGGTCTCTGTACCACACACATATATATGGATGTATGTATACTTCTACATACATATAATATAAGCCATTTCTAGTTTAGAGAGAAAGCCAAACTGGCATAGTTCAACATGCCCTCTGACATGCCTTTTAGTCCCCAAGAAGTGAGTAGTCCGAGCTGCCCCACTGAGGACCCAACTGGCCAACACAAAAACAATTACTATTTATACTCACTTGGAGCCACCAGAGCCCAAATGATGACCACTAAGTGGTGGTTGGGCTGGGACCTATTTTTGGCCAATCAATGAGAGCCTGAGTGAATTAGGTTAAAGTGTGGCTTTAAGAAGAAATCTAGCCAGTAAACCCAAAGATATATTGCTAGGTTTCAACCATCAAAATTTACCTTCCTTTGGGCAGAACACCCATGGGTAAGGGCATATTACCCCTTATGGACAGAGGGAGAGGAAGGAGGAAAGGGAGAAAAGAGGAGGGGAGGAGAGGAAAGGAGAAGGAACTAAGTTGCCCAATTGGAAAAAAAAAGGGAACCATTCCTTGACTTACTTCTTAACCAGACTTAATCACTGAATGGACATTGCCTCAGTCAAAATGAGAATTCAGAAAGACCTTAGCTTAAAAATGCTAAGGTCTCCCACTGCATCCTGGGCCATCTCCAGTCGTCTTGATCCATATCTTGCCACTGGACGCAAATGGTTCCAGAGAAGAAAATGAGGCTGGTCACCTTCCACAGCCCTCCCTCACTCAAATCCGATTCACTTGCAAGTCATGGCATCATCTTCCTGATGTCATGGACCCGCTAGAGAAGGGCAAACAACAACAACCATGTAATCCTCATAGGAATTTTGAGTGATCAAAAATTTGGATTAGCATTGCATAATTTTGGGGGTAACTAAGTTTCCATCCCATTCCTCTTGAACAACTCCCCTCCAGGAATTGATGGGGAACCTCCTGGATATTGGTATCTTGTATCTCAATTGAATAGAAAGTTTTAAGAGTTCCCCTTGTGAAATGGAAGTGAGTACTTCTCATGGGGTAGACCCTAGTGTGTTCACTTCAGAGAATAAAGAAGGGACATTATTCTTTAAAACATTGACCTAATGAAAGTACTTTCCCCCCTTTCATCTACACTTGTCACCCACCTTTTCAAGGTATTTTTCCCAAGAGTCTAGAAAGGACTTTAAAAAAATATTATTTCTTGATATTTTCAGTTTTACTGTAAACAAGGTTTTAATTATGCTTCCCACAACTTATTAACAAAAGGTGAAATTTAGATGGTATTGTAAGACTTGCAAAGCATGCTGTTAAATAAACTCCAGAGGCAGGATTCACACCCAAGTCTCACCTGACTTCAGGTTCATATACTTCGAAGATGCAAAACTTACTGAAGTGGTGGCTTCATTCCACTGATAAAACTCCCTAGTGTGGCCAGATCAGATGAAAATATAATAATAACTGGCCTTTATATTGTAGCAGCAAGCACCCCAGCATCCCCAGGGTGGCTGCCAACACAGGTTCTTAGATCTGCTTTTCTAAAGGAAAGCAACTCAAAATGGGTTAACAAGCTTACTTTAATCAATCAAATATATCATTTACCTTGTTCAGGGGAAAGTCAGCACCCCAAACTTCAGAGTATACAGACAGAAGTTACAAGAAAACAGAAAAAACATATCAAGCAGACAGGCCTCTAAACTGTCCAACCATTACATCCATACCAAATCACAGTTACCAGAGAGGGAAGCATCATCTGGGTTTTTCAAAGTTGGGGGGGGGGGCTCTCAACAGCTGCCAGAGTCTCATCTGGTCAAATCACACAACACTTCTCAAAGTGAGCCCCAAAATAAAATCTCACATCAGGGATTATATAGCCTTCTCCTAGGTCAGAGAATGTAGCAATCTTCTTGACCCACTGCCCAATCACAAAGTATCTCCTGAGAAACAAGCCTCCCAGCACAGGCTCCAGGTGCACTTAAGCTTAGGGGCAGGGAAGATCTTAAAAATTTACATTCCTATAACATATATAGCCCTGTAAGGTTTGCAAAGCACTTTGAAAATGTAACCTCATTTTGTGCTTACAACAACCCTAGCAAGTCGGTGCTATTATCCCCATTTTATAGAGTTAGTATCTAAAAGAGGATTTAAACTCGGGAATTCCTTACTTTAAAGGTACAACACTATTTGCTTAGCCATTTAGCTACCTCAGTGCACAGAAGTGTGATATGGTCAGACCTGTGCTTTAGAGATATCACTTTGGCAGGTCCTTGGAGGAAGATGAACTAAAGTGGGGAGAAATGTGACCAACCAGCTGGCTACTTCAATAGTCGGCAATTAATAAGTGCTTATTAATTGACTGATTGCAACAGAGTTCCACATTTGGAGTTCACTGGGGAATAGTCAAGAGTCTGGTGGTTGGAGTTGTATTCTTCTCTAGAGATGCCAAGACTTTGATGGACTCAAATCATGCATTAGTTCTTCTGGAAAGAATATGAACCCTATAGCTGCAGATGGCAGAGATCATAATTAAGCATTGGGGCCATATTCCCCATTCCTTGAGCAAAAGAGCCAGTAGATGCTGGGACTTACCCAACAGAAACATTACACCCCAAAAGCAGCAGCCAATAACACCCCAAGAAAACACTGGTGGGGGAAGGAGAGAAAAGAGACAGTTACATCATAGGTGTAAGCTGTCTTATTGTTTGTGTTCCCTTTCTATTCACTTGTGGACTCTGTGGGTATTCCTGCTTTCCAATGACGCTATGTGTATTGGCAGAAATGTGTACTGGCAGGTTTATGAGGGAGATGTGTTGCTACATTTCTTACTGTGCCATTTCAATAAATACCTATCTTTTCAGCTAGTTCTGAACTCTGAGGAACAAAAGGTAAACACACCAGTGGGGGCTCATAAAGGAAGAGGGAAGGAAAAAAGCATTTATATTGTTACTATGTGTCAGACACTGTACAAATGTACACTTGTACTATACACTTGACAAATATTATCTCGTTTGACCTTCACAACAACCCTGGAAGTTAAGTGCTATTTTTATCCCTATTTTACAGTTGAGGAAACCGAGGGAAACAGAGGTTAAGTGACTTGCCCAGGGTAATACAACTACTAAGTCTCTGAAATTGGATTTAAATTCAGGTCTTCCTGACTCTAGGTCTAATGCTCTGTCTGCTATGCCACCAACTACCCCTATGAATTAGAATTGAAATAGAGTTAGAGCTCTAAGATTATTGTGAATTAGAGTTCTATGACTGTGGGTACCTTGAAACTGAGAGCTGGGAGAAGCAGGAAGACTAGGCTAAAGGTCATTATTATAAATGAATGAATAAATAAGAGATAGAGAAAGTAACAAAGAGGAGGAAGGAAGGGGGGGAAATAAAGAGGGAGGGAGGAAAGGAAGGAAGGAAGGAAGGAAGGAAGGAAGGAAGGAAGGAAGGAAGGAAGGAAGGAAGGAAGGAAAAAAGGAAGAAAGGAAGGAAGGAAGGAAGGAAGGAAGGAAAAAAGGAAGAAAGAAGGAAGGAAGGAAGGAAAAAAGGAAGGAAGGAAGGAAAGAAGGTAGATGAAGATAGATTTATAGATAGATAAAAATAAATAAAAGCAAATAGGTAAACAGATAAATGCAAGACACTTTCTACCATGTTTCCCCGATAATAAGACCTATCCCAAAAATAAGCCCTCCCCTTACTGTGTAAGATTCATCTAAAATAAGCCCTCCCCCGAAAATAAGCCCTATTGAGATTGCTACTGCAGTGAAAGTGATCCCCTGAGCTACACGCTACATTACGGTACCCTCTGTATGCACCGTCCCCTCCCCCCCGGAAATGCACACCGCGCTCCAAGCTGCATCCAATCAGAGCTGCAGCAGTGAGCATGTCATCCTGTTCTTCCCCAGTGATTTGCTTATTGAATAAAGGTACATTTTTTTGTTCACATTTACCTGTTTATTAAAATTGCTGTCAATGTTCATTAAAATAAGCCCTCCCCTGAAAATAAGCCCTCTGGTGTTTTTCTGTCCAAAAAAATAATAAGACAGTGTCTTATTATCGGGGAAACACGGTAGGCTGGTGGCATGGGGAAACACTAGCATCTGGGAATGGGAGATTGCACATAGGAAGAGGCACTTAAGCTTAGCTTTGCAGTAAACCAGGGACCCCAAGCAGTTGAACTGAGAGAGGATGTTACAGGTACAGGGATCAACCAATACACTGGCTTAATGAAAAGAGAACTTCATGCATGAAGGGCAAGTAGATCAGTTTGGCTACACAATAGAATATGTGCATAAGAGTAGATTTAATCACATTGGAAAGGGAAGCTGGAACCAGATTGTGAAGGATTTTAAACACTTCACTGAAGCGTTTATATTTGATTCTCAGGATCCCTTGGAACTTCATGAACTCAGAGGAAGAGTTTGAAACTTCAGCTTCATCTCTGCCTTCCTTTTGATGTAGTCCCACAAGAAATGTTGGATACCATCTCTATCCAAAATACAGGCAAAAGAGAAACCAAGTATGTGGGTAAGGTTAAGCATATCGGTACCTTGGAGTCAGTGAGCTCCCAGCTCTCAAGCCTCCATTGGTTCCAAAGTGGCTTCCTTACTCAGGAAAAATGGGAGGGAAGAGGGAGTGATCAGCCCCAAAGTAGAAAAATACAGTTCTCTTTTGCAGAGCTAAATGTACTTGGAAATTCCATCTGTTCCTAATTTGATGTGAATTGAAACACCTAGTGTTTTCTATGCCTTCCCAGAGATAACAATTTCCTATCACAAATGGCGCAGTATAGAGCTTTGTATTCAAATCTTAGACTGCCAGACACCCAGAGAGTTAAGGAAATTGCTAAGTAAAAGGAGTCATTGATTCAGTTTTATAATTAGGAACTTTTGTGCCTGGTATGAGCAGTGGATAGAGTGGCGGGAATCAAGAAGACTCATCTTACTGAGTTCAAATCCAACCTCAGACACTTACTAGATGTGTGACCCTGGGCAAGTCACTTAATCCTGTTGGCCTCAGTTTCCTCATATGTAAAGTGAACTGGAGAAGAAAATGGCAAACCACTCCAGAATCTCTGATGAGAAAATCCCAAATGGGGTAGCAAAGAATCAGACATGATTGAAAAATAACTGAATGACAACAATATGACCAACAACCAACCAATAAGTATTTCTAGGTACCTACTATGGACTGAGCACTGTGCTTAGGCACTATGGGAATGAGTGTTGGACCTAGAGTCAGGAAGACTTGAGTTCAAGTCTGGCCTCAGACACTTGATAGCTGTGTGATACTGAGTAAGTCACTTAATTCCTGTTTGTATCAGTTTCCTCATTTGTAACAGGGAGGTAATAATGGCTCCTATTTAACAGAGTTGTTGTGGTGATCAAATGTGACAAAATGTGAAAAATTATAGCATTTTGCAAACTTTAAACTGCTATATAAATGCCAACTATTAATATTGTCAGCATAATTTGAAAAGTATATGTATGTGTATACATGTATAACATAATAAAAAGTGAAAATATATTGTTGTTCAGTCATTTTTCAGTCATGTCCAGCTCTTTGTGATCCCATTTGGGGTTTTCTTGGCAAAGATACTAGAATAGTTTCCATTTCCTTGTCTAGTTCATTTCATTTCTAGATGAGGAAACTGAGGCAAACAGGGTTAAGTGACTTGCCCAGGTCACACAGCAAGTAAGTATGGAGAACTGGATTCAAACTCAGGATTCTTGCATATTGATGCTAAAATCTGTTGCTCCTGCCCTGCTGAAGAATTGTAGGTATTCATGGTGCCTTCTAAATTCACTACCCTGGGACAAGGTTCTAGTCTTCCCACCTTCATTATGACTATCCATTAATAATTCCCTGCGTTAAGCCCAGATATCAGTTCTTCAGAATGCCCAACCTAGGTTCACATCATTAGAACACATTAATTAATTATGGGAAACCTGTAACTTACATTTGTACATTTAGTATGTGTCACTAGTTGTGTGAGCCTGGCTTTGAAATGTTTGTCTGTCAGGTAAACGTAGCTACATAGGTACTACATAGCTAAAGGTCTGCCTACATACTAGATTGTCTGCCTGTGAAGGAGTGATGCTCAGAAACTGGTATGACTTCATGGAAAGGGTTATAAGAGAGGGGAAGGTACCATCTAATAGTCATAGGATTTGAATCAGCAGAGATCTAAAAGATTACCTGCTCTTACATCTTCATTTTGCACGATAGGAAAACTGAGACCCAGGAGGGAAAGTGGCAAACGTCATGTAAAGTCAGTAATCCAACCCAGGTCCCCCAACACTGTGCCTGGTGTTCCTTTGTTTATGCCAAACTACCATTTGCCTCAGTTTCCTCATCTGTAAAATGAGCTGGAGAAGGGTATAGCAAAACGCTCCCGAGTCTTTGCCAAGAAAATCCCCCAAATGGAGTCACAAACAGGACTGAACAACAATGACCTTTTCGTTATGAGCATCCAAATACACTGCTGACAAAAGATTCTAACAAAGGAAACAAACCCTGTCCACTGGATACCAATGTGACACCTCCCCCATCCTCGGTTTTAAACAGTACTCTCGAAACAGTAATGGGGGAATTCCCCTAACTGAGCAGGGGCTGTCCTGCAAGACAGGGGTTGCAGAGCTGAACAACTGCTTGGGGGCGCTTGTACCAACAGGGAGCCAAACCCCCTTCCTCTTAAAGTTAGGACCCTGGCTTCCCTCATTCTAATCATTGTAAAACACTCAATCTATAAACCAACAAATGGGAAGCCCTGTTTGTATTCATTGGAGTTAAAAAAAAAAAAAAGAAGAAAGAAGAAAAGAAAGGATATTACGAGGACTTCTCAACCACAAGGAAATCCTGCTACGTTTCTTTATTTTTCTTCTTTTTGGTAGAGTCTGCCTCAGAGTTACCAAAGGAAAAGGTTTAAGAATCTTCAATAAAGAACCCAAGGACAGTCCCTGAATATGTTCAAAGGTAAGACTTTAAAATTGTGTATACATACATATACATACACACATATATACAAATCTATACATATATGAATATATACATGTATACATATGTGTGTGTACACACACACACATATTCCTTACTATGTTCCATCTCTACAGCCTGGTGGCTATTTTGATAATTTTATGTAACTTAAGCCTCTCTCACTTCTAAAGTTTAGAAATGGGGGAAGAAAAACATAAACTAACCTTAGCATTGATAGGCAAAGGTTTGCCTGGTCTTTTTAAAGAACAATCCTGCCAGTGAAAATCAAAACTTTTAAAACAGATAAACTCCACAGTAATTATCTCCATGATGAAAGGAAATTTAAATAGTAAATATTGAACTAGTGAACTCCACTGTTTGTTTATATAGAAGAGGGTAAGATGCTTTACTAAGGTATTTTGTTGTCTATTTCAATTGTGTCCAACTCTGACCTGGTTTGTGGTTTTCCTGGTAAAGATATTGGAATGATTTGCCATTTTCTTTTCCAGTTCATTATACAGATAAGGAAACTGAGGCAAACAGTAACCCTGTGGCTCACCCAGGGTTATACAGCTGCCTGAGGCCAGATTTGAACTCTCAGTGTTGGACAAAGTCCTACAGATGCTGCATATTTTATCTATGATTATGTAATGTGGTCATTAAATCAGGATTAAATGTATTTCCAAAGAAGTTTTGTCAACATAAGATGTTTTTGAAGTCAAAGGAATCTTTTTATTTCATCTCCTGGTCATTAACTAGTTAGAGATAGATGGGGCTATGTCCCTTACATTTGGAAAACTGGGATTATGAGGTACTCAATGTCTCCAGCCATCTTAAAGAGTAGTTTTTTTTCTTTTTTAGGTCAATTTATTTACTTCTTCTTTTACATTCCTGGGACAGTTTGTTCTATTAGCAAAGGAGAAAATTTGGTGATTTAATCACCCTTCTGTCTAACTTGTGTTGGATTTTGTTGACATACAACAGTCATCAAGGTAAAATGTTTGTTGAAGATAATCTGACCCCTAGTCTTAGACAGGTGAAGAAGTAAATTAATATCCCATCAACACCTAGGATCTCAGAATTTGGCAACCCAGAGGATAAATTCTCTTCTGTTGCAGTCTGCCTAAGTACAGTTCTCAAGATGGACCCATTCTCTGATCAATGACCTGCATCTCTAAAGCTCCCTCATTAGTGAAATGTCCAGAACAAAGGTAAAATATTTAGCCTGTGCAAAAGGTTAAAGCCTAAACTAAGGAAGATTTCAAATAAGCTCATGATGTCCTTAGAAAACTTTAAATTGTGATGAGATGAGCTAATAGCTGATTATATCTTATCAAATCTTATTTTGCTATATGAAGCCCACTTTGGAAACCTGTTCATGTTCATTTCAAAAGTTTCTCCATTTCTTCCAGTGCCAATTCAACTCAACAAGCATTTTTCTTGTTGATTAGCTGTTTTTCAATTCAGTTGTGTCCCACTCTTCATGACCCCATTTGGGGTTTTCTTGGCAAAGATATTGGAATGGTTTGCCATTTTCTTCTCCAGCTCATTTTACCGATGAAGAAAATGGGGCAAACAGGGTGAAGGTCACAAAGTAAGTGTCTGAAGATGGATTTGAATTTAGGAATATGAGTCTTTCTGACTCCAGGCCCACTACTCTAACAACTATGCCATTTATAGGTGCCCTTTATGTACAAGGAACTAAACCAGGTGCTGAAGAACAAAAGGAAAAAATAGTCTTCTGATCTTAAGAAGTTGATGTTTTGCTGATCAACCACTTTCCTCATATTTCTCCTTCTCATCTTTATTCCCTAGGAAACTAATTAGAAAGTTTAGGAGGCTACCCACAATAACAGCCAAAACTGTTTGCTTTTCCTGGAAGGTGGATTTCACCTAGACACATTTCCCCAACACCTGACACAGTATTTGGCACATAGTAGATTTGTGATAAATGTTGATTTGTTTTTTTGTTTTGTTTCTTTTATCTGTAATAGGAGCCCAAAGAAAATGTTAAATCACGTAGGAGGGACCTTAGAGGCCATCTAATCTGACTCACTCCTTTTCTAGATTAGAAATCAGGGCCCAGTGAGGTTAACTGATTTTTGTTGAAGATCAGAAAGGTAGTAAGTGGTAAAACTGAGATTTTAATTCAGGTCTTTCAGGTTCAAAGTCAGCATTATTCACATTGTTCCAAAATGCTACTTATATTGATGCCCTTGTCTATTCATTTGCCTCTCTATCCAGCCAGAGAAGGACCTGAAACCCTGACTCCTTTTTTTTCCTCCCTCTAGACTATTAAAGTTTGATCCAAAAGGGTCTGGAAGGTCAAGGTCAAGATAGCCTTTTATGGGAAGGGTTGCAAGGATTCACCAATTAGCATCCTTGACTTGTGCCTAATAAATATGCATAATTTATATTTGTTGAATATGAGCTTGAACCTTTTCCTACCCTCCTTTTTTAGGGGGTGGGGAGAGGGAATGCATATAACAGGGCAGACAGATATACATGATAAGATGATAGCCTTGTTTTAGAGTGTGTAGTTAAGTAAATTGTTCAGTAATTTAGAGAAACCACAACCCCACCCTTTCCACCCCACCTTTACCCTGGGTTCTAGTCATTCTGAAATCTTTTGCAATGTATACACAAGTTAACAAACAATCATCAAAAAGCCCTGTTTGAAGCATCTTTCTTTCTCAGACTCTATTTTTGGTAGCTTTCATTATCAGGGGACTGCGCTGATTCCATTAAAACCACAACAACTACACCAAGGCAGTCAGTCACAGGCCGAGATCTCCAAGCCAGAGCCCCTACACCCCATATGTCATTTGTAAAGGAGTTTGGGGAAAGAGTACACTTGGTATCCTTTCAACTCATTAAGGATTGAAAGGGAGAAGAGTTGCTTTTAGGGGCCCAGCTTTGGCAAGAGTGAAACCAAAAAAAATCTCTTCTGTCTTGCTTGGTTAGCAGAACTTGCCGGAAGCAGCAGACAGGCTCTGGTAGGGAGCTGGGTTGGCAGTACCATGGCAACATGCATACTGCAGGTTGGCAGGGGAGACAGAGCCACGGCGCAGTTTCGAGATTCTCACAATGCACTCTGGTAAAGAGACCCCTGATGATGGTGGCCCAAGCCCAGTTCCCAGGGCAAGTCACTGCCCATCTCCCCACTCCAACCTTGGCATTAACTGGTATTAACAAAAGAAGGCAAAGCAAACTGTAGGCAAAACAGTATGATGAAAGAGACCATGGAGAAAAATACCTAAGAAATCATGGGTGGTTCCTTCCTAGCAATTGGGCAAATCACTCTCTAGTGATTCAGGTACTTACTTCATGCTGAGCTTTGAGAAGGAAAGCAGAAGGCTCTGTCTGCCAAGAGACAGATCAGAGAATGGAGTCAATTGGATGGTCATTTAGAAATGCTTTTCTTTAAGAGAATATAGGAAGAGGCAGAGTAGTGCAGAGGATGGGGCTCTGGACTTGGAGTCAGAAGATGAAGTTCAAATTCTTTCCTCAGTCACTTACTAGTTTTGTGAGCCTAGAAAGGTCACAACTTCTGGGGCCTCAGTTTCTTCATCTATAACGGAATGAGATTGGACTTGAACTCAAGGTCTCTCATAGATCTAAAACTATGATACTATTAGTAGAGTAGTTTGGGATTGCACTCAACTCTGTACTGACCCCATCCACTCCTCACCAAGGTAAGATGCTTTCTTTCTTTCTTTCTTTGGTGCATTCTTCCTTCTTTCCTCCCTTCCTTTCTTTTTGCCTTTCTTTTGTACTTCCTTTTTTGTGCGTCTTTTTCTTTTTTTTCTTTCCTTCCTTCTTTCTTTCTCTTTCTTTCTTCCTTCCTTCCTTCCCTTCTCTCTCTCTCTCTCTCTCTCTCTCTCTCTCTCTCTCTCTCTCTCTCTCTCTCTCTCTCTCTCTCTCTGTCTCTCTCTCTGTCTCTCTCTGTCTCTCCCTCCTAAAAAGCACAAGTCACTAGGATTCCAAAGTAAAGTAGGACACCAAACATCCCTGGTGACCCAGGTCAAGCCAGGTTCATTATGAAAAAGCATCTCTGAAAGACATGGATACAGAACTCAGTGGTCCAAAGGAGTGGCCAGAGAGTCTACATGGCAGGAATCAGGAATGAAAGCAGAGGTTTGATGAGTGTCTGGCAGTTACTGCCCCAGAAAAGTTTGACTTATCAGTGGCCCTGACAGCTGCATTTATTGTACCTTGCCCAGAGTAGGTTCTCAATACAAATTTGAAATTAGTTCATGAAAAAGTACATCAAATTGCTGTAGCAGGTGAAAAGAGTCCTGCCTTGGGAATCAGAGGCCAAGTCACTTTTCTACTATGGGCTTCTGTTTTCTTACCCATTCCTTTGAAGATCTCTTACAGCTCTCCATCTACAACCCTATGAAGAATTGAATTGAATTCAGAAGGTTGCTGTACAATGAAAGCAGGTTTACCTGCCCCATCCTATCTTCAATGGCCCACTTCCTTTGGTCTGAGAGAGGTCTTGCTTGTGTGTGAACAAGGATACTCACTGTCCATGTGAATGCTAGGGCAGATGAGAGTAGAGGAAAGAGGTCCCTAACTATTGGTGGGCTTCGTTGCATTGCCAGGGGTGTACTGGTAAATGTTTAGCAATTATTCTTACAGGAAAATAATGTATGTTGTACACATGTTTAAGTTTAATTTTCATTATTAACTTTTCTCTGCTTTTTTCAGTCTATTAAATCAACAAAATGATAAATTAAGTCCTTATTTGGAGCATTTACTGAGCATTTAACAATTTGTTACAGTGAACCCTGTCAGAACCGGCTCCAGAAAACCATAAGGTTTTCATATAACAGGAGGCCCTGCTAGGCATTGTTGCTGGGACAAGGACTTTCAACATATATTGGAAAACATAGATCCAAAGCTTGAGTGACTCAAAATAGTGCTCTAGGACAACTCTACAAGGTAGAGTCAGGAAGGGAGGCAAAGACTGACGAACAGACCTGCAGGAAGAACAGATCACCTCCAGGCTTTCAATCAACTCTACTTAAGATTCACTGAGTTGGGCAGATGCTGGTGCTTCTGACATGATGGGCCCTAGATAGCTGTGTGATGGAATTTAGGTTGTAGCTAAAAGGTTTGCAAGTTCATTTAACAACCAAAATCAGTAAAATATGTATTTTTTTAAAAAGATAACTTTATGGCTCAGCGAGTAAGAGTACCAGCCCCAGTGTCGGGATGACCTGGGGATAGAATCTGGGCTGGATACTTAGCACCACACCCAGAAATAACTTGCCTTGTAACCTTGAGCAAGTTACTTAACCTCAATTGCTTTTTAAAAAAAAAAAGATAACTTTAAAAAGAGAACTTCTCCCTTCATTCCCACCCACTCACCCCCTAATCCAAACAATCTTCTTTGAAACAAATGTCTGCTGATTGAATTAGTTAGCCATGGCTTGTCCTCCACTTTGAAAACAACTGATGAGCTGATGAAAGTTTAGGGAAGGAAGAAACTGTTGGAGTTGGAGGCAGGGAGGAAATTCACCGTGAGCAACAGAAAAAGATGGCAGGCTTTCAGTCAACCAATCAGCAAGCATTTATTAAGTACTTCTTATGCACCACACACTGTTCTGGGCAATGGGGATACAAACTTTGATAATAGTAGTTATAAATGCCTAGAAAAAAAAACTACACTTTGGGCTAATGCATCTCTCTCCAATAAGAAAGAATTCATAAGCTTTTGGGGCTCATAAACCCCTTTTGGTGTTCTAATAAGGCCTGTGGACCCCTTCTCAGAATCATGTTTTTAAATGCTTAAAATAAAATATTTAGAGATACAAAGAAACAAATTATATTGAAATACAGTTATCGACATTTTTTTAAAACTTCATGAACCTTAAGTTAAGACCTACTCAATGCTGAGGCCTTCTAAAAAATGTCTCTAAAACATAATTCTATTTTTCTAAGGCCTCCCAAGAAGAGATTTCTGCAGTTTCCACTGTCAAACCATTCCAATGGTTAATGTCACTCATTTCCAGAAGTTTTCCTTTCTAGACTACTAAATTCTTCATGTTCATGCTCTTCTCCAGATTTGGAACCACTCCAGTTCAGAAATATGTCCCCCATAATGCCTTACTTGACTTCACAGTCTACTGTTTGATGAGAGTCATCCTTGGTTCATGAAAGGCAGGAGTTGGGTTTGTTGTCTGATCTATTTATGTGTTTCTAGGGAACTGCTCAGGCCATATTGAGTCAGGTTTGCCATAATTTGGGCAGATGTGAACATTAGATTTTGATTCTCAACTTCAGTTTTCATATATCACTTTTCATAAATAGGGGGATAGGTCAATATGTCATAGCCCTCAGATACAGAGGTGATGCTAGTTCACCAATATGTCTCCTAGATTGAGCCACCTTAGAAGGCAACCAATCATTTTTGTACCTCCTCTAGGGACAGGCAAAATATGATATGAAAGGGTATGTTGTCTTTCAAAATTTTTGCTTAGTGTCCTAAATTTATGAGAATCTGTCCTATTTATTTAGTGAAGATTGTCCAGTTCTGCTGAGACCAAAGTTTCTCAAAAGCAAGAGTTCATGACTTTACACCACCATTGTAAGATCAAACTGTAAGGAACCTTCATGTAGACCAACATCATCATTTTACATATGAGGAAACTGAGGGACAGAGAAATTTAGTAGCCTGTCCAAAGTCATACTGCTAATTCAAAAGAGTTTTATCTGTTTGTACTCAATGCCAGAACTCAACCAGTGACCAAAGCAGATGCCTCCTTCCACCAATACCTGTTTTCACACCTGAAGTAAACCATTAATTATACATCTGTAGATATGAAAAGGAGGCACAGAGCTATCTTTCTGCCCTTCAAATGATGTGCTATTATGGATAGCTAACATGAATAGGATAAACAGGCAGGCTTGACAAATGCCAACACAACTGGTTGCCTCTTAGGGTGGTCCAATCTTAATAACTAAGCAAAAGCTCGATATCACCTCGATATCAAAGGTGTCGAGCATCACTCATACTATAGAGGACATTTGGAATCCACCTGCACCCAAATGACTCCTAACAATGAACATGAGTCTCCTTACCCAACCAGAAGACAGACTCCAGAATTCATGGACAAGACTATTCCAGTGAACTTTCCTTCTTTTCCATGTGAGAGCATCTATGCCCCCCACCTCCAGGTTCACATCTAAGGCTTTCCCTGGAATGCCTTGTTAGTAATAAGGGGCCTTCTAAGAATACCTGTAGCTTTAATTGTGAAAAATTATGAAATGTGAATGATTCCATCTTTATCTGATAAATTTCCCTCACAATGAACTTGCTTTAGTTAGAAGACTCTAAGGCTTAAAATGTGCATTCCATAGGCTTAAAATGTGCATTCCATTATCCTCTGTGGAGTGGTTCTAACCTTCTTCACTCTCACAGGGGAATCCCTAAGTATGTACCCTCAAGGGCTTATAATAATCTTTTAATACTGCACATTGTTTAACTAGAAGCAATTTCAAGAGAAATGTACTAAGCAACATGAAAAGACTGGAAAATAGTAAATAAAGAATTCAATTCCTTTCTGAATAGCTTATCATTTTTAGTAACCCTTCTTTCTAATAACATATGAAACCTTTGTGGCAAGATCTATCTGATGTTTTGAAAGTCCAGATCTACTTGGAGGTATTTGTGTATAGAAATTTTAGGAAAAACTAGGAAATCTAAGCGTAAAGCACTCTTCCTTCCCACCCCCATTGTTAAGGTATAGAGCTTAGTGGTGCTCAAGACCCCAAAATAACAACATCCCAGATCCTACTAAATGAATTTGACTCAAGTCTTCTCTCAGCCAAAGTAAAACAAAGTTTATTATAGATTCTCCATAATGAGTAGACTCTTAAGGAGCCTAAATATCTATCTATGATGCTTGTATTGGACAAGTGAGTCAGAATAATCTGATACAGAGTGAGTCTATGCTGGATTGAATTCTCAGTCCCGCATGGAGGCAAGGTGGATCTTACATACAGAAGGATTGTGGGAGAATTTAGGGGTAGTCTAGAAAAGGGGTTTGGGGAGGGCCTTGAGGAGGAGTCTGAGGAGGATCTTGAGGGGACTGAGATCAGACTGCAGTAATGAGATTAAGGGTGGGAAATAGCTGTAGGCTACCTGGAGACAGACAATGGAGAGCTAGGCTAGTTTAAGGGTAACAGATTTGGGTATAGATATTTTGACAGGATCAAGAATGGGAAGTAGCTGAACAATGGAGAGCTGGGGTAGGTTAAGAATAACAAAGATTTGGGCCTGGTTATAATGGCCTCAGGCAAATGCCTCATCAAGTGGGAAGATTTAATAAGAGTTCTAGAGGCTTCACAGAATTCGTACCCCATCACCATGACCCCCAGTATATTAAGACTTCTTATTGGCAAGAAAAAGACCCAAGAATTACAAAAGAAAGCTTTATTAAACAGGAAAAAAACCCCAAAGTGAAACTCTTGATAAAAGTTATCCCTCCCAAAGATGGCTTTAAATTCTTACAGTCACTTAGCAGCCCAAATATGAGATTTTTCTGACAGAAAACTGTCATCCCCCTCCTTCTTTCACTTCTCTAGTATTTCCTAGTGAACAGCCCCATTCATCACCACATAGATCTGAAAGTGGGTATACTTTATTTTTCACTTGAAACTACGGACAAGCATTACATGTCTACTAAATATAATGTGCTAGGGACACAAATCTAACACTTTACCAAAATTAAAATTGGATAGTCCCTGGTGAAGAGGAATGCACAGATGAACTGGCTAACTCTAATGTCACAGTTATGAAGGGCAAAGAATGAGGCCACAGAAAGAATGATGAATTAGAAAAATAGGGGAAAACAGAGGAACCAGAGATCAAAAAGAAACTAAGAAGAGGTTTAGGAGGAATGATACTGAGGGGAGAAATGGAAGCCTAGCAGACTGATCCAAGGATTCTGATCAATATAATGACACTAAAAAGACAAAACATTCGTGAGAACTTCAATTACCTTTAAAAGACTCTGGATCTCTTAGAGTCATTAAGTCTTGCATCTATGTGGATTAGTTGAATAACTGTGAAGACTTTGATTAAATATCCTTATCATAGGATAACTAGAGGCATCTCTCTGATGTAGAGAAATTTCATGATAGGAGTTGAAATCATTTGTGCCAGAATAGACCTTCTTGGAGAGAGAGGCAACAGGTCACAGGGAGAAAAAGAGTTCAAGTTTTTGAGAGAACAAAGAAGGAAGTTTTAAGAGAGAATCAGACTGAAATTGAGAAGGAAGGAAGGTTAAATTGGAGGCCTAAAGTCTTCATGCCTTGAGGAAGATGGTTGGTTGGCTATACAGCTGAGTATATGCCATCACCCTAGCTTGATGGGTCTCAAGAGGAAGGGTGTGTCTGGAATAAACTAAAGTTTTTTAAATTCTTCTCTCCATAAGACCAGATAAAGAACATTGGCATGTGCTTTTTATCCTTTATCTCCTCTCTTTTATCTGCCAAAGATGGAGGGCATACGCTCCAAAGTATTTTTTTCCTGTTCAAGTCAGTTCATAATTCCTGATTTAATGAATATATAATTACTGATTTAATTAGTAATCCTGTCTTAATCTAGATGAAAATATGATTGATCATTATTTTTGTGTGTGCTATATTATTTGTAAAGCTGAATACAAAGAACCTGGCACTTGCGAGCAATATGATAGAAAATGGGGTTGGTTTATTCATTTTCATAAATGTGCCAATGTAGGTAAAGCTAGATCTAATCTAGGCTTTTGCCCTAAAGTCAAGTGAGTCAGTTGCCATCTGATAGGAGGATGGGCTGGCAGGTCACACTTCTTTCTCTATTGTTTAACCTCTCCACCTATAGTTCACAGGGATATCTCTTTGGAAGGATGACAAGAGAATAAGTCACGCCCAGTGGGAGAAGAAAGGAAGTGTTTGGACCCAGCCTATGGTGCCTCCATTCCAAGGGTTGGGATTGGTGGAAGGAGTGACTAAGTGAATATTCTTCCCTTTCATTCCCTACCCCCCCCTCAACCTCAAAATCTATGTGGTACAAAGGCTACAAAAGGGATGTACATATCCATAAACTATGGAAAAGTGAGGCTTAGATAGTGTAGCAGCAAGCACCCTAGCATACCCAGGATGGCTGCTAGCACAGGTTCTTAGATCTGCTTTTCTAAAGGAAAGCAACTCAAAATGAGCTAACAATCTTGCTTTAATCAAACATACATCATCTACCTAGTTCAGGGGAAAAAGTCAGCACCCTGAACTTCAGAGAATACAAATAGAAGTTATAATCAGACAAAAAAAAAATACAGAGAAACAACCCAGAAGACAGGGCTTCCAGCTGTCTGACCATTACATCCATACCTAGTTAGTTACTAGAGAGGGAAGCACCAATATCTGGGTTTTCAAAGCCAGGGGGCTAAATGGCTGTCCAGAGTCTTGTCTGGCCAAATCACACAACTCTTCCCAAAGTAAGCCCCAAAGCAAAACCTTACATCAGGGTATATATAGCCTTGTCCTGGATCAGAGAACGTCACAGCCCTCTTAACTAATCACAGAGCACCAAGGTGTGGGCATTCCTGAAAAACCAGCCTCCCTCCACCTATTAGGGGGCAGAGTATATTTTCAAATCAGGGAAGCTTGTCAGAGTCACTTAAGCCTATCGAGGGGCCAGGGGGCAGGGAAGATCTTCTGGTTCCAATTACCATTACAGATAGTTATAGGTCAGAGTCACTTTTTTGTGTATTAGGAATATAATGACCTATGCACCAATTTTCACTCATTCAGAGAAATCAAGAAAGGATCCAATCAGAGACTTGATGTGGGGCAGGTCTGACTCAGGCCAACACCCTATTAGTTAAGATTTGATGTTGGGATGAAAAGAGGCATTTGTAGTCCACTTAACAGTTAATAAAAGGAGATTTACTTAGCCCAGATATAGAAAGATATTTAACAAAGAGACAGTGGTGTTTTTAGCTCAGGTAGAAGTGGGCCCCCCTCTTCTCCATATAAAAATTTGTGTGGCTGGCCACTAGGTGCCCCAGTGGATAGAGCTACAGTCCTGGACTCAGGAGAAACTAAGGAACTAAGTTCAAATTCTGCTCCGTGGCCCTTGGCCAAGTCATTTAACCCTGATTGCCTCCAAATTAAAAAAAAAAAAGTAAAAAATGTATCTGGTCAACAGGATAGGGCAGTGACCCGTGTGATCTTAGGACATCTCTCAAGTCTCAGGGACTTCAGGCACATGTTGGTGGACCTTTTTATGCTTTTAGGTGATTGTAATATTAATGGTAATATATAAGATCTTCCCTGCCCATTAACAGGCCTGAATGGGAAAAGTGAAACTTGTTAGCCCATAAGTTTTGTGGAAGAAAGGAGGAGTTCTGCTTCCCCCTTCTGCCTTCTCCCCCCCTTTACTACTGCCACATCAGCCTTAGGCCCCTTCAGGAGTCTTTTGACCTCCACCCTTGTTTGCCACACCCTTATTTGCATTAGGTTCTTTAGGGGTTTTCAACCTCCTCCTTGGCTTGAGATCTTTTTCCCCTCTCTTGCTTCAGGACCCTTCCCCTTTTCCCTTGCTGTCAATCAGCATTAAGCTCTCAGCCCCTCCCTTCTCCACTTTAGGTTTGCCAAATAAGAATAGGTACATTTGAATTGGCTATCCCCTATTTCCTTGTTCTTTGTAAGCTCACTATCCAGCCACTGAGAGATGGTGGCGGGCTTCTTTGTTCCTTATCATTGGAGGAGAATTTGAGCTCAAATTGTGAGCCTGCCTCCCAGCCAACAGGAAAAGGAACAGCAGGGGGGAGGGGGCTTGACCGCATTAGGGTGTAAATTCTTGTTCCTTCTTCTGTAACACAGACCACCCTCACCCCAAAGGGGAAGAGAATAAAAACTTCCTGTTCCTTCCTCAAGATACCTCTGATTTTTTATTTTTCTGGGTAGGGGATTTGGGGTCGCCATACCCCACACAGGCCTCATGTGGAACCCATTAAGAGAAGCAAATTTAGGGGAGGCTTGCTTCTATGAAGGCTCTCACACCTTTTGCTAATTTCTTTTTTATTTATTTATTTATTTACTTTCCTTTGAGTTTCTAATTTTCTCCTCTCCTATCCCCTCTCCCCCATGGTAGCATGCAATCAAATATAGGATCTACAAATACCTTCACATTAAACATTAAGTCAAGTTGTAAAGAAGGATTATAACCAATGGAGTGAATGAGAAAGAAGAAACAGAACAAAACAAAAAAAGAGAGAGAGATTTTGCTAATTTCTAATTAGGCACTGAGTCAGGAAGGTTGTGATGCCTTCTGGCTCTGAGAAGTGTATACTCTGAGTTGGTATTTTGATTTGGGGGATTGCTTATGAAAAGGATCTTGTGATTCCCTGGTCAAGATTCTGAATGGTTGTGTGTTCAAGCTCCCCAACTGCTCAGATGTAAAGGCTCTCTGGATCCAGGGATGTATGTAAAGTGTATGGGAATATTGCTTTGATTCAGGCAGTCAGAGCCCTGTTTGTTGGTCTTCATTTCTCTGCTTGTATTTTCTCTGAAGTTCAGGGTGCTGACTTTTCCCCTGAACTAGGGAATGTAATTAAAAAAGATTGTTGGCCCCTTAAACAGCTATCTTTCCCAGTAAAGCAGATCTAAGAACCCTAGCCATCCTGGGTATGCCAGTGTGATTACTGCTACAGTGATCTAGAAACTTCATCTGTACAGCCAAAGGCTACAAGGAAATTGAATCAAATTGAATCCAAGGATGTGCAACTTGAGCCTTTTCTGACCTCCAGGCCAATTAAAGTGGCCAAAGGGACATCAATATAAATATTGAAGTCATCAAGGATGAAGATGGGGGTGGGGTTGGGATAGAAAATTATGAGTCAGTTTTAGAACTTTTGTCAGTAGACAAAAAAATGGTAACGAGACCAGTAGCTATTAGCAAGAGGGATATAAATGGGGTGATACAGGGAATGAGCATCAAAGAAGGAGAGGTTGTTGAGTTACAGTGGCAGAAGACTTATCTGGAAAAGACAAAGAGAAACACATGGTATGTTGACTTCTCCCAATCTAAGATGCTAGCTAGCCTGAGATAAAGAGGAACCCATCACTGGAGAGTGTGACCAGGAATGACATGTTTACTGATGGGAACCATTTCAATGACCACAAACTTATAGAGAAAGCATGAAAGAAAGTGATATAGGATAAGGGGAAATCGCTACTCTTAAAATGGGGGCTTTAGAGGATGCAGTAGAAGGGGAAGATGGAGATGAATAGGGACTGGAGAAAAATATAAGGCCATCTGAAAGGTCAAGTAGAGAAGAAAGTCATTAATCCACAGTAGTACTTGGTTGGAGCAAACACTTCTCTCTATTACAGACCTTGAGAGGTGTGGATGCTGGGGCTGACATGTTTGGTAATGACATGGGAGTGGTTATATTGCCTAGAGAAGGGGAATTCTAGCCGTTCCTGACAGCATACCACCCCTCCACTTGGTTAAAATCTCTTCCAGTGAGAAGACTGAGCTATGACCAAGTTAGGGAGAGAGACATCAGTCCTGGGAGAACTGTGCCTTCATTTTTCTCAGTGGCACCATCCCCCACTTCTCTGGATCATTGACTGCAGAGGGCTGGTAGGAACTGGAGCAGGGAGGGGCTTCTCTCTCTTCAGCACTGTCCCTCACCTACCTTGGCCCTATAAAGAGACAGGAGAAGGTGCTGAGTTTGTGGATGATGATAGTGGATAGCACAGTCAGGTGATATCAGGTGATAGTCAGGTGATAGGGTAGTACTCCACTTTTCAAAGTATGGCTTTCAACCATCACTCTCCAGTCAAGAAACAGCCTTGGTTGTTGTTGTTTTTTCTCTCTCTTATTGTTTCTCTTATCTCCCCAAACAGTGAAATCAGTCAGGTGGACAAGGGGACCTGTGGTATATATATCAGGAGATAGTCTCAATGGACTTGAAGTTAGGAAAATGTGGGTTGGGATGTAGACAAGCACTTACTTGCTGCCTGCCCTCAGCCAAGTCATTTAATCTTTCTCAGGCTCAATTTACTCTCAATCTCAATTGATTCACCTGCAAAATGGGAATGACAATAATAGCACCTACCTCATAGGGATGTTGTATGAATGAAATGAGATAATGTATACAAAATATTTTATATACTTGAAAGTGTGCTATAAATGGTAATTATTATTGTTGTTATTATGCTAAAATGGTAGCCTTTTCTGATCCCCCTGAACACAGTTTTCCATCTTTTTAGTGAGTATTTGTTGTTTAATTCTTTCAGTCGAATTTGACTCTTCATAACCCCATTTAAGGTTTTCTGGGCAAAGATACTGCAGTGATTTGCCATTTCCTTCTCCAGCTCATTTTATAGATGAGGAAACTGAGGCAAACAGGGTTAAATGACTTGCCCAGAGTCACACAGCAAGTAAGTGTCTGAAGCTGGATTTGAAATCAGGTCTTCCTGGCTCTGGGTCACTTTATCCACTGTGCCACCTAGCTGTCCTTTAGTGAGTACAGTAAGTTCATACATAGCCAAGTATAAAGTGGCAATAGCAAAAAGTGAGATTGCAAAAGGGAACCTAGAAGTCACTTATAGACCATCCCAAAGATCAAAGGAGCATTACTTACATATTGTATCATATATTCATCAACAATCACATCCTAGTAATATGTACTGAATTGGAGGAAGCTGTCAGAGCCTTTTGGTCCTATGGTATATAAATCTTGGATAAGTTGCAGATATCTTCAGTAACACTAGTAGAATATCAAATGGTGCTCACAACTTTGAGACAATGTAGATATGTTAAAGTTTTACCAACAACTTTGAGATGATTTGAATATGTTAATGAAATAACCCAAGATAGTTATTTCAGTTAGTCTGTTCCCAAAAAACTCTGTAAAAATGAGACCTTAAATTCCTGTCCAGTCACCCTTAATACTAGAGCATCTCCTAAGAGTTCATGCCCATCAAGTGCTCCCAACTCCAATCTGCAGTTATAGAAATGACTCATCCCTTCCCCATCCTGTTCCCCACTCTGCCTGACTTCCTCCACCACCCCATCCCCTGTCCACACACGTCTGCCTCTGCACCTCTTTTCACTGCTTGCTCTGTACTTTCTGTTCACCCCTACACCCTCTGTGCCTTATTAAAGCATGATTGCAACATCATTTCCGACTGCCATTGTCTTTCCAAAGAACCAAGTGGACATGCTTGCCCCATTTTATAATTTCAGCAATTAATTAGCAATTTAATTATCCTCCACCTTTTTCTCCATGAGCTGCTTAAAGTGGTTATTGCCCAAGAATACTCATTAGAATCACATTGTAGTAAATAAGTACAGAGAAGGACTTAGGCAGCTGGGTGGTACAAATGGCCAGGTCTGGAGTTAGGAAGACCTCAATACAAATACAGCCTTAGACACTTCCTAGCTGTGTGACCCTGGGCAAGTCACTTAACAATGTTGGCCTCAGTTTCCTCATCTGTAAAATGAGATGGAGAAGGAAATGGCAAACCGCTGCATTATCTTTGCCAAGAAAACCCCAAATGGGGTCACAAAGAGTCAGACACAATTGAAATGACTAAACAATGACAACAATAAAATAAGCAAGACTTAGAATTCAAGAAGCTTGAATTAAATTCTGCCTCATGTATTTTCTTGTGTCACCCCCACCCTGGAAAGCCTTGTCACCTTTCTCAGCCTCAGTTTCCTCATCTTTAAAATGAGAGGTCTTGAACTTGACCATCTCTAAAGTCTTTTCCTACTCTAAATCTATGGTCCCATGACAGAATCCCACAGGGCAATGGAAAGCTGCCTTCTCTTTCTCTTCCTATGCTGTGGTGGCAGGAGAGTTTGTGCCCCCTGTGAAGGAGTAAGAGTGAAAACCACCCCACGCCCATCAGGATATCCGCGGTATCTGGACCTTGTGACTTGGTGCCCTGACTCATCTTGGTTTGGTATTTCATCTGTGGTAGCCCTCACCCAAACCACTGCTATGACCTTGGACAAAGGATTTTGCTCATCCCCAAAATGAGTAAGTTGGGCTATTTATATCGCCTCTCTTTCTAGGGTCCTATAAGCCATCTAGATATTGTATTTGTCTAGTATTTTTAGGCAGCTCATTAGTATAAAGCAGAAGTGCCAAACTTGAACAATACTGGGTTACTGAAGGTTGCATATTAACCTAGAAAACCATAAATTGACATGATTCATGTTGTATTTTGTTTATTTTGTTAAACACTTTTCAATTACATTTTGATTTGTTTCTGATGTTACTTGAGAGTTTTGCAGGCCTCGGGAGGTTTGACACCTCTGGTGGGGAGAAGCAGTTCTCAAAATTTTTTATCTCAAGACCTTTTTGTACTCTTGAGGACCCCAAAAGAACTTTTATTTATATGAATTATATCTATTGATAGCTACCATATTAGAAATTAAAACTGATAGTTTTAGATTTTTATTTTAAAATAGCAATACATGATAATAAATGTCAACATAAATAACACATTTTTATGAGAAACAACTATATTTTCCAAAAGCCAAAAATTTGTGAGAAGGGAAACAGTGTTTTAGATATTTTTTGCAAATCTCTTTGATGTCTAGTTTTATAGAAGAATCTCATATCTGTTTCTGCATTCAATTTTCTATGATTTGGTTGAAAGTAAATTAAGAAAATCCAGCTTCACACAGATATATAGTGGAAAGGGAAGGCACATTTTAATAGGCAAATAACATCTTAGTATTATCATGAAAATACAATAATGACCCTTGTAAGTCAAAACAGCGAAAGAGTCTTTGGGATCGTCAGGAGTCTAAACAACTGCCGTAGAAGATAAATCCTAGACTTAGACTCAGGAAGACTTGATTTCAAATCTTGCATCAGACATTTACTATGTAACCCTGGGTAAGTCACTTAACTTCTATCTGCCTCAGTTTCCTCAATTGTAAAATGGGGGTAACATTAGCACTTTTCTGACAGAGTTGTTCTGAGGATCAAATGAGAAAATCTCTATGTAAGTGCTTTGCAAAACTTAAGGTGCTATATAAATATTAACTATTATTATTTTTTTACTTTGAACAATGAGTATATACTACACAATTCCGTAATAATACTACTAATTAGAAACTCTTTTAGATGATGCCTTAGCTTCTCCATAGAAAGTAAGCAAGATCCTGTGGGGACAGAAAAGGGAGTGTCCATTTTCCAAAGGTGGGAGTCAGAGGAGGGAAGGAGTATCCCCTCCCTTTCATTTACAACCTAACAAACCTTCAACTCTCACAGATACCTGGCCACATATATACATTAAGGGATATGTGGAATTGCCATCTCAAAGAGGGCAATTCCTTGTGAATGTTCTTGGAATGATTGGCTAGCATGTAAGAGAAAAATGAACATAATTAACTGAGTATATTATATATCCCACTTACACAATGAAAATACTCCACCTTTCCTCTCCTATAAACTGCACGGATTCCCTGTTACCTCTGATGTCAAATATTGACTTCTTTGTTTGGCATTTAAGACCTTTCACAATCTTGCTCCAACTTATTGTTCAACCTTATTATCAATTATTCCCATTTACATAGTTTACAATCCAGCCAAACTATTCCCTTTTTTTAAAAGTTGTTTTTTCCCCCAATTAGCAAAAATCTACCTTCTCTCCTGCCCTAATTCCCTCTCCCCAATTAAGAATGAGAGTAAAACAAGTTACAAAACAAAGTATTACATTGCTCATCTAGTACTCTACCTTCCTGTTCAACTCTAAGCGTATCCAAGTCAACAAGCATTTACTAAATATTTACTAGGTACCAGACATGCTAAGTGCTAGGAATACAGCCAAAAGGATGGGCCCTGACTTCAAGGAGTTAATATTTGAATGTTGTTGTTCAGTAGTTTCATTTATGTCTGACTCTTCGTGGCCCCATTTAGGGTTTTCTTGTGGCTTGCCATTTCCTTCTCCAGGTCTCCATTTTATAGATGAGCAAACTGAAGCCAACAAGGTTAAGCGATTTGCCTATGGTCACACAGTAAGTGTCTGAGACTGGATTTGAACTCAGTAAGATAAGTCTTCTTGACTCCAGGTCCAGCACTTTACCCACTGCACCACCTACTGCCCTGTATTCCAATGGGAGAAGATAAAACATGAAAAGGGAGAGGGGATAGAAAGGAGGGAAGAAAAAAAGGCTCACACAAGCATGGTAGCATAGTCTAGAAAATATGGAGTGGGGCCAGGGAAGGAGTGAAAAATGGTTAGTTTGGCTGCTTTCTCAAAACATAGGTCCTGGGAGGAATCTGCCAAAGGGAGGAGGAACCTACCAGAGCAGAGAAGACAGCCGAGGCATGGTGGTGAAGTCCTAAGAGTTGTCCATTCTACAGTCTGTCCAAGTCTATGTGTGTGCACACATGCACACATACACACACAGATCAGCTGCCTAACTGTATATCACTGGGTAATAGGCATTCTCTATCTCCTTTGGCTTGGGGTTGTGACTTATAAAGACAAGTTCTTTTGATTGGCTGTGGATCTCAGGGCTCCAGCATCTCATGATTTGGGGTCTGGGAACCTTGTCCTTTTCTCCTTTACTCTCCTTTTTATGTCCTCATTTAGTATAATGAGGTCTAGGATATTAGAGTCCTGATATAATGGTTCTACTCCATATTAATGAAGAAAATGGTCTATAATAGAAATAGTAATAAATTGGTTCTATTTTTTTTTGGCTGTTGGGGTTTGTGTCCACTTGTGCCCTTCTAGTTTCATCTTTAATACTTTTGAGATGTATTAAATGCTTAACTGAGGTCTACAGCTTCATACTATGAGGAACTGATACAGCTAATAGTCTTCAACCAAGCTTCTCCATAATATTTTGCAAATAAAGTCATGATATTAATCAGTGGTATCCCTGGCTACTAGAAATCTCTACATAGCAAGGAGAATAAGAAATTTTTTGGATAGGGTGTTTGTTGGGCTGTTTTGGGCTCATAATTGTGATGATTGATATATAATTAAGCTTCCTTGGGAAATGGTGACAGCCTAAGCTGAAATATCTCTGGCTCATTCCCTTTCTCACCTGGGGCCATCCATAGCTTGTCTGAGTATGTCAGGTAGGAGCTATTATAGGTGCACAGAGTATTTTTCATATTTATCTTTCCTTTGAATTTATTGTTAATTTTTATCTTTGTTCTCACAAACTGATGTTCTGACTATACACAGAAAGGTAATTTAGAAATTATACCTACATTTGTAACCAGTAGCTGCCTGTCATGCATAGACAATTTCAATTTTTGTGCTCTTCAGAGCCCCACAAGTCTTTTGACTAGCTCCTGAATATTTTCCATATATCTTTCCCAGAGGAGAGAATAGATAAAGACATATGGAAAATATTCAGGAATAAGAAAAAAAGAGACCAAAAGCCTGCAGATTACACAGAAGCTTAATGCCTATATGTCATAATATTTTTTTTTTCCATCAAGGAAACTTTGGCTCCTGTTTGATGGGGTGAACTTCATTAATGGTGCAGGGGTAGAAAGCTTTGTTATTCTGCCATCACTTGAGGAATATGAGGCAAGATGAAGAATACGTGGGGTGGCTAGGTGGCGCCATGAATAGAGCACCAGCCCTGGAGTCAGGAGGACCCGAGTTCAAATCCGGCCTCAGACATGTAACACTTACTAGCTATATGACCTTGGGCAAGTCACTTAACCCCAATTGCCCTACCTTCCCCCTCCCCCCCAAAAAAAGATGAAGAGTATGAGATACTTTGGGTTGAAAGCCATTTCAAGACTTCATCCTACCGCCTTCATGCTGAGATGCTCAAGAATTACTCTAACATCAACTTTAGATGTACTAAAGGAGAAAAAAATAAATATATAATAAGGATTCAAAGCAAATCACAATTTTAGATGGTGAACGATGTAAGGACCTTACAGTTAGAGTATCAACAACTGAATTAATTTGTATTGGCAGTCTAAGCTTGTTATTCTTGGCACCTTTCTCCTATTTTTTCCTTTAAAGCCCTGGTACTTAATGTAGTGCCTGACATATAATAGGGTCTTCAGGTATGCTTGTTGATTGATTGAAGATTGAATTAACAATAGCTCCACTTAATTAATGCTTCAATTCAATGCTCCCAGAGCATCTTTCTTTCTTTTTTGACAATTGATTTTATTGTTTTGTCTTTCTTCACTGCTGATCAATTTTATCAATGGAGAATTAGCTGGATAGTTGCTCTTGCTTTTCAGAAAGCCACAGTGGCCACAAATATTCCATCATCTAAGGTCCCTTTGAGCTCTTAAGCAAGCCCAGGAGGGCTCATGATCTCTGCAACCCCTGCCCCACTTCCTGAGGTACCTTTTCTAATCTCTATATACAACTGGAAACTTTCTCAACCTCCTGGACAGTTTCCCCAGTGGCCTCCATCTTCTCAGGCTTTGAAACACCTTGGAGACTCTTTTCAATGATCACAGTTCAGGGTCATTTTCCAAACCACCAACCACTGGCACAGCCCAATATTTATAAGTTGCACACTGTTATTATATAGAAACTAGATGCATGCTTTGAAAATGGAAGCCTGCAGATTTGACAAAGATGCCAAGTCATATTTTAGACAATTTCAATCAATTGGCAAATGATGTTGAAGCAAAATTCTCAACACAGCAGGAAATAAAGGCCAAAAAAAAAGCCCCATTCTATCACCAAATAACATCTAACATTTCCTTTCTCTTTAACAATACAAGTAAGGTCACTTTTAGGCTTGGAACAGATACATGTTTGCCTATGATTATCTTGCCAACTACTACACGAAGCTGATGTCCTCTGATAAGATTATGCCTTCAAAAAGCCATAGTTACAAGAGGCATCTACTATAATACCTAAAATTCCTTTAGGGCAATCATTACTGAACTCACTTGTCTCAAACAGTGAACAAGGGAAGATGACCTCATGTTTCCTTTTCAATAGGTTTATGTTGGTCTTTCCCAGGACACCAGTCCTTTAATTGCTGAGAAACCTCCATTGTCTTCAGGAGGAATGCAATGCTCAGATTGCTTTTATCATCATTATCATACTGGTAACCTTCAATTCATATATTAACTTCAATCCCAACTATATTCCTCCTTCCCTCTTCCCCAGTAAGAAACAAACAAAAAAAAGAGGACAGCTTTGACATTCTCTGAATTAAGATCCTTTATATTTCACAACCTGAGGAAACTGTCAAACATTTTAAGCATTTTTTTAGGTGGTTGCAGATGTGGTCTCCTTTAAAGCACTTTGGGAGCTCGGCTTTTAAACTCTTAGCTGGCAGTCACTGCAAGGAACCTTTCTGAACTCTATGTCCATTTAAGACAAATAAATTTTGCTGGCTTCACATAATGAAAATTCAGTTATCTGTACCCATTCTGTACCCATTACTTTAGTGTGCACTGTGACAAATCCTGGTCAGGTTGTTCAAGGGCAATGAACACCACTATAGAGGTGATTGTTTGGGTAAATCAGCAAAAGAAGAATAAACTTTTAAGACCAACAAACTTCTATTAACTTGAATCATTTGGTTAATCAGCTTTCAGTCTCTGAGATACTCTGATTTTATACTCAGCGGGAAGTTCAAAAGCCTTGGGCACCATGGAGGTGGTCTCACTGGGAAGCAGTGAAAGAAGACTTAATCATATTAATTTACTAAAAAAAGAAAAAGAATCCTCCTACAGATATCACTATGAGGGTGATCTCTGAGGACAGCCTAAAAAAATACATGACAAATATAAGTAAACAGTCAAGATACAAGCAGACCTTCAAAAAGATTGTATTATATTGCTGCAAAATGACTGAGCAAAACCCCATCCTAATGGAAATACTACAGCTTGCAACTATTGGTCCTATATGGGGATGAAACTAACAAGAACATAGAATGAACACATTAGACCTTGCCAACATACCCTGGCATCCATACAGTCATCTATGAAGGTTCAATATAAGGGGAAAGGGCTACTTATTCTCTCCTTAGGCTCAGGATTTTGGAATGTGAGTATGTAAAATATTCCCAGTTACTCTCTTTTTTCTTTCCACCAGGAAAGAAAACAAATATGTACCTACTCTCTAAGTTACAATCCTGAGCCCTTCCTCTACCAAAAGATTTCTCTGTGAACATGTGGGAGGGTAAACAATGGAGGAAAGCAATGTGATCCCAAAGCACCCATTCCCCCACACCAGAGTGGCACATGATTGGTTTACTTCTAACCTAGAAAAAGGGGGCCATCTTCAGTCATCCTGATCTATATCTGGCCACAGGACCCAGGTGGCTCCAGAGGAGAAAGTGAGGTTGGTTTGTAACTTTGCACAGCTGTGCATCACTCAAATCCAATTCACTTGCAAGTCATGGCATCACCTTCCTGATGTCATGGTCCTCTTTAAGAACAAAGGACAAACAACAATCTGAGTAGTCAGAGCTGCCCCACTGGGGATCCAGTTGACTAGTTCCAGTTACACAATGCAGCTCCTTCCGTCCTTCCTTCCTCCCTCCCTCCTCCTCCCCCTCCCCTTCCTTTGTTTCCCTTCCCTTCCCTTCTCTTTTACATACTACTCTACACATACATACATCCTTAATGGATCATGAAGCACACAATCAGGAGATCAAGATCAATAATTTATCTTTATCTAAATTATCTAGCTTTAATATAACAAGAACAAAAATAAATTTTGCATTTCACTTACGATTTCTCAGCAGTGAAGGGAGGGGAAAAGGAGGGAAAATGGCTTCCCTATATGCCTAAATTATTGGTCAAAGAAAGCTTCGACACTGATCAGACAGTTCCTTTTCACCAGCCTTAGCTGCCCATCTGCCTTAGTGAATGAAGACACTGATGGCCAAAGTAGAACCCAGGTTGGCTCAGTATCAGCTTTGGTGTTAGCCTCACCTCTTTTCTCTGTTTTCCCAGTGTCCAAATACAAATACAAATGGAAACAAAACTCCTGGTGCTGTCATCTGGCACCCAATTTACCTCCCAGTCAGCTTTTCCTCTGTTACCATCCTATATCCACACAAGGGGTAGGAATTGGGCTCCTGCCATGGCAATGGCTACAGCTGTCAAAGCCATTTGACCTCTCAGTCTTCCGGAACTCTTCCCTCCCTCTTGACCTATGTACTTCTCATCTTTCCCAGTCTTGTATTTCCATCCCTATTCAGTCTCCTGCAAAAATCTCTCAGTCTCTCTTTAGAAAGGAAGAGCCCTATCTGTTTGGGATTACTTCACACAGAAGAGCATGGATCTAGACTTTGAGAACCTTCATCCTCAGCCTACAGAAGAGTTAGCCTTCCCAAAACATGGCCACATATATATATATATATATATAATAATTCCCCCAACTTCTAAACTGGTGTGATATTTCACCCAACAAGGAGATAGCCTTTTTAATCTGTCTCTTCATTATACATGCATATAGATGTGTGTGTTTTATATATAATATAAAATGTATTATGATAGTAATATAATACAATTATTTACACATAATACACATATATAATTATATATGTATATAAATAAGAGAGAGATAAACACATAGTTCAAGGAAATATGTCACTTCACTTCAATAATTATGGTCCCTTCTTCTCTGTTTGCACTGCCACCATCATAGTGTAGGACCATATCATCATCCACCTGGACAACTGCAGCATTCTCCTTATAAGCCATCTTATGTTATAATGCCTTAGGTGGATTAACTAATCATCTTAAAAGTGGGTAAAAGCTACGGGATGATCGCAAACTATCCCCTTCATTCACTCTATGTTCCAATAAAATAGGACAACTCTCAACTCCCCAAATGAGATCAGAACTCTAACTCTTCTGTCTTTACTACCACTGTTTTCTATGTCTGTTCCTTGACCATTTTTACCCATTAACCCTTTACTACTACTACTACTACTACTACTATTACTACTACTACAACTACAACTACTACCACTACAACTATAGCTACAACTACTACTATAACTACTATAACCATCAATAATAATAATAATACCTAGCATTTATATAGTATCTACTATACATTAGGCACTGTACAAATATCATCTCATTTATTCTTCACAACAACTCTGAGAGGCAGCTGCTGTTAGGATCCCCATTTTACAGCTGAGAAAACTGAGTCAAATAAAGGTTAAGTGATTTACCCAAGGTCACACAGCTAATAAGTGTCTGAGACCTGATTTGAACAAACCCTTCCTGACTCCAGGCCCAGTACTTTATGCACTGTGCCTACTTGCCATCTTTTAAAGCCCACCTCAAATTCCACCTCTTTCAGGAAGTTTTCCCTTATCATCCTGACTGGTGATGATGCTCACTGTGAGACAAAATCCTGGGTCATATATCTAGAGTTGGAAGGGATTATATTTATGACCTTTCATTTTACAAATGAGCTAAATGAGGCCCTAATAAGCCCATCTAAATACCTAAGGTCTCACAATTCATTGTTGTTGTTGTTCAGTCATTTCAGTCACATTTAACCTTTTGTGACCCCATCTGGGGTTTTCTTTGCAAAGATCCTGGAGTGGTTTGCCATTTTCTTCTTCAGTTCATCTACAGATGAGGAAACTGAGGCAAACAAGGTTAAGTGACTTGCCCAGAGTCACACAGTTAATAAATGACAAAACTGAGATTTGAAGTGAAGTTGTATAAACCTAAATCCAGTGGCCTGGTGGAGGGGAAGAGGTAAAGAAAAGGTAAGCGTGCAAAGTGAAGACAAGTCTTGTTGGTTGCCCCAGAATGGGTCTGAATGGCTGAGAACCAGGGAAGAAAGTAGCAAGGAAAGAAAGGATCAGAATATATGCCACATGTAAACTATACATTTTTGCTCAGAGTTCATATATGGCACAGAAGGGTCATTAGTGCAAAATTCCCAGCAAAGAATCATACCAGGAGAATGAACCAATCCGCTAAGGATTCAGGACACACATGTTGTATCATATAATAAAAAATGTACAAGCACAAGATTATGCCTGATTTACCCAAGGGCTGCTGGGAAAAGTTAGCTTTTGAAGCCTATCTCCAAGGAACAGCAGCTGTAGCTGACAGTTTGTTTAAGGGAGCTGAAACATCATGGCAGCAGCTTGAAAAGGTCCCTGCCCACCTCTTCTTTAGATTTAACTGAGATGTGTTAGGAGGCTCCTAATTTTGTGACTATTAGAGCACACTAACTGGCCATCTAGCTCTTTGAAGAGTGGGATATGGTGGATAATAATGTAATCTGATGCTACTTAGATATGATCAAAAGAGTAGACCCTGGAGAAGGGAACGTCGGGAACCGTGTGATTGTAATGAGGATGTGCTTTTCTGTTAACAAATCTGATACCCTGAAAAGGAGGCAGCACCACTCAAAATGAAAAATAAAGCCAGGATATCTGACAACAAGTTTGGAATGTAGATGAGGTCCACTTTTGTCATCAGCCTTCAGGAGGAGCTGAGGTACAGGTGTCTTATATCTGAATCTCGATATCCATCCAATGAACTGTCACCCAGACATGGGGTCTCTGATCCCTGTAGTCAGATGGCAGGAGCAGAATGACTTGGGAGAGCTTGGTCATATTCACTATCTCTAAATTTCATTACCATGGAGCTGATGGTGCCTACAGGCCCTACTACTTTTTAAAGTGAATCACCTGAGAGGGCAATACCTCTTGAGTACTTAACATCAAAGGGTGCCAAAGCTTCATTGAAACTTCAAAAGCATTCTCCCCCAACCCAATCCAAAACAGTAACATGGGACAGAAGGACCAGAGAAAGAGACTTCTTCTTTAAAGGAGAAACTTCTTAAGAGCTTAGTTAATCACCACTGATAAAAGAGACTTGTTTAGATAATCAGTGTTATGGGATCAATAAAGAAATCCCAGTTTGTTTTATTTTTTATAAATATTTTTATATAATATAAATATAATTTATAAATGTCACCCTACCTAGGCTGTCTCTCTATCCCACTGAAGCAGGCATGGAATATATCATTAGAGGTCCATGGCCATACCTTGTAATTTGAGACCCATTCCTACTAGAGTAAGATGTACAAGTATTCTCTCCTCACTGTATATGCAGGGCATCAAATGACCTTTGAATAGGGGTTATTTGGTTGATTCCCTCAATTTTCTTAAAATACAGCTTCAGTAAATAAATCAGTATTTGTTTATCCCCCTTTTTTTGAAACTCTCATTGCCAAGTCTATAAAGCCTCCTTCTGGCAATATTTAACACGAGTAGCTCATTTCCTTTTTTGAATTCCTGAATCTTTCCTAATTCACCATATCTTCTCAGAACACACCTTGTGGTAGTACTTGGTACCATCTGAGTACCATCTGAGTCTGAGTCTTTGGGGGAGTCTGGAACTGAGTCCAAGATAAACCTAAAACACAAGGAGAATCTTACTCTCTCTCCTTCTCCCTCTCCCTTTCCCTGACTCTTCTCCTAAACTTATTCTCTCATGATTGAATTTCCTACAGCAATAAGGTAATATTGAGGTCACAGAGAGACAACCCTGCTCTTCTCCTAGGGTGAAGTGAAGCCATTCTCACCTTCAACTGAGCTGCCACAGCATCCATACCTTAGCCCTCCACCTTCTCTCCATGGGCAACTAGCTCAGCTTCATTTAACTTCATTTTCGTTAATTTAGTGGCCAGCTTTTGAACAACAATTATCAACAGTCAGGGAACAGTGAAGCAGGAAGGATTTTTGTTAACCATCAG
Source organism: Petaurus breviceps papuanus (assembly GCF_028583685.1). NCBI lineage: Eukaryota > Metazoa > Chordata > Mammalia > Diprotodontia > Petauridae > Petaurus > Petaurus breviceps. The sequence goes on along the minus strand of NW_027185903.1, from coordinate 4,772,731 downwards.
GTCCTCTCCCATGAAATTTATTTGGCCAGTGCAAGCTCCAGACTTATCCCATTGGTGAAATCTATCCAACAGAACCCATAGTTCCTGTGCCACTAAAAGAAGTGGGAAAAGTTTCAGGTCAGCCCAATAACATGAGAGCCCCCATCTTTCTTTCACCTCTGTGATTTCTTCTAGCAATTCACCAACTCACTGTCTGTCTCACCAGATCGAGCACCTACTTCAAATATCCTAGGCCCGTGTAATGTTAATGGGATTTAAGATCTTCCATGTCCATTAATAGGCCTCACATGGAGCCCATTAAAGGAAGCTTGCTTAAGGGAAGCTTACTTGTAGGAAGGCTTTCACACCTTTTGCTATTTTCTATTTAGGCACTGAGTCTCCAGGGTTGTGATGCCTTCTGGCTCTGAGAAGTGCATATATATTCTGAGTTGGTATTTTGCTTTGGGGTTTTACTTATGAGAAGGATCTTGTGATTCCCTAGTCGAGATTCTGAATAGTTGTGTGTTCAAGCTCCCCAACTGCTCAGATGTAAAGGCTCTCTTGATCCAGGGATATATGTAAAGTGTATAGGAATATTGCTTTGATTCAGGCAGTCAGAGCCCTGTCTGTTGGTCTTTATTTCTCTGCTTGTATTTTCTCTGAAGTTCAGAATTCTGACTTTTCCCCTGAACTAGTGAATGTGATTAAAAAAAGATTGTTGGCCCCTTGAACAGCTAGCTATCTTTCCTAGTAAAGCAGATCTAAGAACCTGTGCTAGCAGCCATCCTGGGTATGCCAGTGTGGTTGCCACTACAGCCAGGCACTTGTTGGCCCCAAATGTAAGTTTACTAGAGAGACTAAATAAATATGATGGATTTTTTTTTAAACTGGAGAGATTGAATTAATAAATATTAAAAAACAAACATTTTTTTCTAAATACATATACTTAGTAAAGGCATATAAACAAACATTCAGCAAGGATACAGAAGTGCTGTATTCCAGGACCCTATGTTTCTATGTCAATAATGAAAGTAGTCTGAATAGAACTAAAGCGTTCATCAAATCCAAGAGCTACTCTTCCTTCTTGATGCTGGTTTATATAAGAATCTCCAGAAAGACATTTATCCTATTTTTGTTCCAGGGGTCCATGACTAAGGGATATATGTGTACGTTAAAAATAATTAATGGCATATATCCTAGTCAGGCCTGTGGGGCCCAAGACAAAAGAAGTAATGCCTAACATAGCTGGCTAGAGAAAAAAATTGCAAATTTAATTTTGATCAGACTTCTTTACACATGATATAACAAGACTAGCAGCAGTGGGAAGAATATAGAGCTCTCTCTCTCTCTCTCTCTGGTTCTCTACCACGCCTGATTGTATCTCTATTTCTTTTCTTCCTTCCTTCTCCCCTGCTTTTTGATCTTCCATTTGACATTTGGAGCTAGTAGCCTGCTTGACCTTGTATTATATGAGCCTAATGTGGCCTAGAAAATATACCGATATTGTTTTGTAACTTAATGCCATCCTCTTGGCAGGAAAACATGTGTGTCTATCTCTTATTAATGGCAATATGCATATGAATTTCCTTTTAATAGAAGCTGTTTTTTAGTTATCAGGGAATGACAAAACCTCAGAATTGAAAGGGGATTCCAAAGCCAGCTGCTCCGGCCCCCTCCTAAACAAAAGTCCTCTCTACAACATGCCTGACAAGAAGTCATTCATCCTTCACCTAAAGGCATCAAGCAAGGAGGGACCTTGTACTTTCTGAGGAAGTGTAATAAGAATGTAAATTTTAAAGATCTTCCCTGCCCCTAGGCTAATGTGCACCTGAAGCCTGGGGAGGCTTGTTTTTCAGTAGATACTTCTTGATTGGCCAGTGAGTCAATAAGGTTGTTACATTCTCTGAGCCAGGAGAAGGCTATATAAGCCCTGATGTGTAGCGTTGTTTTGGGACTCACTTTGAGAAGTGTTCTGTGATTTGATCTGAATTCTGGGAAGCCGTTGTTGAGAGTCCCCCGGCTTTGAAAAACCCAGATGTGGAAACCCAGATGTTGACTGGGTATGGATGTAATGGTTGGACAGTTTGGAAAGCTGTCTACTTGATCTGTTAATGTCTTGATAATTCTGTCTGTATACTTTGAAGTTCGGGGTGCTGACCTATTTCCCCTGAACAAGGTAAATGATATATGTCTGACTGATTAAAGTAAGCTTGTCAACCCATTTTGAGTTGCTTTCCTTTAACAAAGCAGATCCAAGAACCTGTATGGGCAGCAAACCCTGAGGACACGCTTGGGGTGCTTGCTGCTACAGGAAGTGCATTCCATATTTGGACTGCTCTGTCATTGGAAAATTTTTCTTCACAATATGCCTACATTTGCCTCATATAATGTTTATTTTTCCTGCTTCTTCCCTCTGGGGTCATGCTAAACAGGTTGAAGCCATCCTCTGTGCAACAAAACTTAAAATTTAGTACTTAAAGTGCTTGAAACTTTAACATTTAAAGTAATCTATCATGTGCTCCTAAATCTTCTCTTCTCAGTGCTAAATATCCTCTCATTTTCTTAAGCAGTCCCATTATGGAACCATCTCAAATTCTTTTGCTATTCTGTTTATCTTCCTTTAGAAATTTGCCAGTTTACCAATATCCTTTCCAAAATATGGTGCTCCAAGCTGAACTCCATGCTTCAAATGTCTTTTGAGAAGAAGACAAAGTGTAGCAAGGATGCAACCTATGTTATCTTGGGCACTAAGCCTTCTTCTCTTAAAGCAGTCTAAGTTTACGTCAATATGTTTTAATTGCTATATCATATTATTGATTCACACTGGGCTTGTGGTCAGCCCAGACTACAGGATTTTCTTTAGGTAAAAGCTAGCCATGCTTCTATTGTGTTGCACTTATAAAGTTGATTTTTTTGAGCTCAAATGTTAGACAAGGACATTTTTCTATTAAAAAGGGCATTCTTCATGTAGATATGACTCCTGTTGATTTAATATGTTTACCTTGAATTCTTCCAGTAGTTTCTCTACCAGTTTCTCTACCCTTTTAAAGGCAGTTCAAGACAAGAACCAATCTGATATCACATGTAGTTAATCATGCAATTTGAGCGATCTGAAAGGTGAGTCAGGGATATATTTTGACGTTCAAGTTTCTAGCAGAGGTAATCTAGGTTAGATCTATAGATCTATAGTAGCAAACATCTTAAAACTTAGATATCACTCTTCCTGGCTTCTAGGCATGCATCTAAACACTAATAAAAGGACTCCAGGGCTGCATATGTGTTGAGGTGTGGTTAAGAATAGAAGTTAATACTCAGAAGAAAAAAAGAAGGCTTGCAATCATAATTTTTAAAGGCACAGTTCTAGAAGTCATTGTGAAACTTGACTTGGTTTGTTTTTCTTGCTTCAGGTCATAGCTCTAGTGCTGGGGGTAGTGGGTAGGGGAAGCTAAAGTTCATCCAGTTCAGCCTCTTTGTCCCCCAGTCCCTAAAATGAACCATTTAAAAATTGTTATTCTTTTGTTTTACAGCGTCTTCATTTACAAATATATCTCCCCTCTAATACCCAGAGAGCCATCCCTTGTGACAAAATTAAAAAGAAAGAGCAAGAAAAACCAGTTCAGCAAAATAAGCAATACTTCAGTCTAATCTGACTGTATACACCATGTCCCCCACCTCTGCAAAGCAGGGAGAGCGTCTCATCATTGTCTACTCTTCTTCTATTATAATAACATTGTTTAGTTTTAGGGTTTGTTTATTTCTCCATTTACAATATATACAAAATCATTGTGTATAGTGTTTTCCTGGTTCTGTTTACTTTACTTTACATCAATTTATAAAAGTCTTCCCATGCTTTTCAGTGATGTTCTTATGCATTGTTTCTTATAATCACCTTATTTTGTAAATAAGGAAACATTTTACAGACACTTTCTCAAGATTGAACAAGTAGTAAGTGTCAGATCCTGGGACTGAACTCAGAGCCTGTGATTCCACCTTCTACATTCTTCCATTGCACCATAGTCCCTTTAATACTGATAAGAGTACAAACAAACCTGTTTGTTATTGGTGCTTCTACTTTTCATGCTATGGTTGCTTCCCCATGTTCCTCCTCTCTCTGCTTTCAGCATAAACACAAAATGAATCTACACTGGTGAGAAAGAAACTAGTTAATCAGAATCAATTATCAAAGCAACCTCACTAGACAGAGTACATCATATTCTGTACAGGTAGTCCCCAATCTCTCCCCCAGTTCAGGAAGTAAGTTTCTTTACCTGTTCTCTGGCACTGACATTATTCATTTCTATTCATCAGAATTTGGCAGTACCAACCATTCCTCTGTGGTTCTGTGCTCACAAATAGGGATACTGGAGCTCTGCATACTGGATTTCTACTATAATAAAAACATTATTGTAGTCATTATATGTAATATTTTCTTGGTTCTGCTCATTTTGCTCCATATTCAGCCATGTTCTTCCAAATTCCTTATATTTGTCATTCTTTATAGTACAATAATATTCTGTTATATTTACATGCCGTGGTTTGCCTAGCTATTCCCCAATCATTGTTTATTTACTTGCTTCAGTTTTTGTTAGTAAAGGGAAAAGGAAAAGAAGCTGTATGTTCTAACATACAGTTATATAACAGTTCTTTTGGTGGTGGTCAAGAACTGGAAAGTGCAGGCATGCTAACCAATGGGGAAATGACTGAACAAGTTGTAGTATATGATTGTGATGAAATACTACCGTGCTATAAGAAATGATAAGCTCAATGATCTTAGGAAAACATGGAAAGACTTGCAGGAAATAATGAAGAGTGAATGAGCAGAACCAAGGGAACACTGTATATAGTAACAGCAATATTGGGTGGTTGTTTTTTTTTTTTTTTTTGTTTTTTTGGAGGGTGGGAAGGCTGGGCAATTGGGGTTAAGTGACTTGCCCAAAGTCACACATCTATTAAGTGTCAAGTGTCTGAGTCTGTATTTGAACTCAGGTCCTCCTGACTCCAGGACCAGTGCTTTATTCACTGCGCCATCTAGCTGCTACAAGCAATATTGTTTTAAGAATGACTGAGTGAACAAGTCATTATAAATTCTCAAATTAACTGTAAAGGACATATGAAGAAAGATGCTGTCTGCATCCAGAGAAAGAACTGATACATGTATAGAATAATTTTACATACACCTCTTTCTCTACATGTATATTATATATATATACATATAGATACATACACACATATGCATATATATATATACACATACACACATATTTATGTCTAATGGTAGCCATCTCTAGGGCAGTGGAAGAGAGGAAAAAAAAGGGAAAAAATTTTAAAAAGAAATTTACTTGACAGCTTTATTATATATTTAAAAAGAATAGCAAATTGTATTAATAGATTTACAGTTTTGTGCATAATAATCTTTTTATTATACTATGTTATGGAAATGCTTGTTTTATTCCATAAATTTAAAACAAAATAAAAAATTCTAAAGTATTGCTCTGAATAATTTGTTACATCTATATGTATATGTGTACATATATTTGTATATACACACACGTGTATACATATACAGCCATGTGTGTGCATACGCATTGTATATACCTGTACATGTATTGTCTCATGTGTGTGCACATGTTTATGAATGTATAGATATAGACTATAGAGAGAGATATAATGTTCTTTCTATTTAGTTGCTTTCAATTGTGTTTAATTCTTTGTGATTTCTTTTGGGGTTTTCTTGGCAAAAATACTGAAGTGGTTTGTCATTTCCTTCTCCAGCTCATTTTACAGATGAGGAAACTGAAGTAAACAAGGTAAAGGTACTTGCCCAGGGTCACACAGCTAGTAAGTATCTGAGGCCATATTTGAACTTAGGTCTTCTTGACTCCAAAGCCCAGCATTTTATTCACTTTCTTTTTTTCCAATTCATTTGTGGTTTTATATGGAGTTCCATTGTATTGGTGCCAGTGTTTTTGGGTAGTAAGCTATTGGTATGTTGGTGCACCCACATGGCATTATGGGTAAACATGACTCTAGAGATCTAAATTCAAGCATCGGTGGCAAGAAGCAATAGTTAATCTCAGGAGATGCAAGCATAGATTCAGAAGTTCTTAGCCGTTTAGAATTCTAAAAAGCATCTTCATACTATTAAGGATAATGGCCAAAGCACCTTTTCTAGGTAGTGATAAAATGGCTCAGCCATTTTTGCATTATGTAGAAGAACAACATGGTAGCAACTAGGCAATTCCAGGAAGGTTTGAGGCTTACTTTGCTTTTGGAGCAGGTACATTCAATTCAATTTCTTAAGCCATGTATTAAGTATCTACTAGGTACAAGGCAAAGTGTTCAATGTGGGGTAAGAGAGGGTTGTGCAGACACAAAAAGAAGCTTCCAAAGAGCTTTCACTCTCTTGGGAATTTACAATTCACACCTTCAGTCGAACATAGGTGCTAGGCTAATACCAGCAGCACCTCAGACAGTGTTACTGGAAGTTCTGGTGCTGCATTTCTCTTTTCTTATTCAGATATCTGATGTATTGAAATGGGGTAGGAAGTCTTTTTGTGTTGCTGATGCCTTGATCATCACATGATGGAAATATGACAGCATACCTGAAATTCCAGAAAGTAGGTCTCCACAAAAAAAAAGGGGGGGGGAACATTTCCAAGCCAACAGAAGGTCTAAATTGAAGGCATGCATATTGAATGCCTTGGGTGGATTATAATTATTTGATACCTGATAATAATTGATAATAATTGGTTGTTGCCAAACTTGGGGCAGCTAGATGGCACAGTGGATAAAGTGCTAGGTCTGAAGTCAGGAAAACTCATCGTCCTGAGTTCAAATCTGGTCTCAGACACTTACTAGCTGTGTCACCTTGGGTTAGTCACTTAAACCTGTTGGCCTCAGTTTCCTCATTTGTAAAATGAGCTGGAGAAGGATTGGCAAACCTTTCTAGTATCTCCATTAAGAAGACCCCAAAAGGGATCACAAAGAGTCAGACATCACTGAAAACAACTGAAACAAACAACACAGTTGGACAAGGGCAAGATTTGCAGAGACCATTTTTCTAGCAAGGATAACAAAGGGTTACCACCTCGCAATATGGATACTATTGAAATACCAGTATAAAAAGCACATTATTGGGGCAGCTAGGTGGCACAGTGAATAGAGCACCAGTCCTGGAGTTAGAGGAATATGAGTTCAAATCTGGCCTCAGACACTTAACACTTACTAGCCATGTGACCTTGGGCAAGTCACTTAACCCCAATTGCCCTACATTCCTCCCCCCTGAAAAAAATTTTAAAAAAATAAAAATTAAAAAGCATATTATTCATGGGGTACTTACTCATGGCATACAAAATGGTATTTATAAATGTCTAGGAGTACAAGATGGAAATCAGTTCTGGTTGTAGTTTTGCAACTCATAAATATATCTCATTGATATTTTTTTCAGGAGCCTCCTTTAAGCTTCCAGCTATCAGTCAATATGGGAAATAATTCTTCTATACAAATGTGGTGAACAAACCAGGGGATAGACCTACCTGCTGATAGTCACCAAATGATACCCTAGTAGAGCTAGGAGCAGAAGCCTCCCATTGAGTTTTGACCTCTTTGATTTGTCTCTGAATTTATTTGAGACTTTAATCCAGCTCCTTTCTTCCTTCCATATTTATGTTCAATTTCCCTAACTGTGCATCTTTCTGACCTGAGCTCTTTGTTTCTCCTCCAAGATTTCAATTTTCACTGGTATAATTCCTTATATTTTTTTTTTTTCACAGCAGTTTTTACTCCAAGTCCCTAAGGTAATTTACAAACCGCGGTTCTGGACAATAGCCCTACATAAGCAGTGTGCTTTTTCTACCAGAATTCCTCTGAATAACTTGCTGGCTTTAGACAGCTCCCCTTTGTCAGGGTAAATGTTTTCAGTTATGCTTCTGCTACCTTTTTTTTTTTGGTCATGGTATCAGTTTCAAGTTTCCCCCAAAAGTACCTGGTAGTAGTGGTTTAGATTTTTCCCCCCATTAAAACAAAACAAAACAAAGCTAGCTGATTTTACATATTTGACTGTCATGCTTAATCTGAAGAAGCAAATACCAGTCCCTATTCCTCTTTATATATTTATATCCTTATGTATTATATTTATATATAAATATATTTATATCATTATATATTATATTTATACATAAATATATATATCCTTATATATTATATTTATATATAAATATATTTATGACTTACTGGTCAGCCCCAGGCAAGTTGCTTAACCTTGTTTACCTCAGTTTCCTCATCTGTAAAATGAGTTGGAAAAGGAAATGTCAAATCACTTCAGTATCTTTGCCAAGGAAGCCCCCAGTGGGGTCACACAGAGACAGACATGACTGAAATGACGACAACTACAACAACGCCAACTACAATCACAAAAGTAACAGGACCCCACAGTACTATATTTAAAAAGTTGAATGACAGAATAAAAAGGGGTACCCTACATTTTGTCCTAAGGGTCCCCAGACTGAGGTCTTCTACACCATAAAAGAGAAGGTATTCTACAAACAAGAACACATCCTGCCTCACAATAGAGAGATAAGTGTGCTCAATCATTCTCTGCTTTGATCAGCATTAAAGTAGACAGAGATGGTCTTTAAGAGACCTGGGCCCAGCCGACTTAAGTATTTCTGAGCTAATTAGCACTTGGATCACTCTCCAAAATAAGGACACAGACAATTCATAAGAGAATAGGTTTCAAGTCAGAGGTGTGGAATGTTGGTTGAAGATTATTTTTTGTGGTCAGAACCACAGAAATTCCTTTGCTTTGTATGTCCAGCTGTAGGTTCTGGGAAGTATTCTGGGTAGCCCCATGTAAAAGTCAGTGCAATACCATAAGCTAAAGGGCACTATAGAAAGCATGGACAAAGATGGGGAGACCAATGTCTTAGAGAAGTAGTTGCAATTACCAAAGAAGAAATTAGAGAAGGGCCATGGCAGGCATTGGTGAGGAACGCATTATACCATTGGCAGCCGATAGCAATCAGCACATATGTCTCACTTTACAAGATGCAGTGAATCCTTATTTATTTGGAATTGTTAGTGAAATGGAAGTTAAAGGCAAGTGACATTGTCTGATTTTTCAGCAATTCCTTTTTACTTCAAACAATCACATTAAACACCTTTCTAAAAGGCATTCCCACACTTTTCTCATCTTAATACAATATCCTGAACCTGATTTACTCTTGGCCTTGTTCCATTCAATACTTTTATTAATAACTTGAATGAAGGACAGATATTACCTCAGTTTTCAAAAACGGGAAGCAAGTGAACACTATTATATGCTATAGCCCCATATGTCTGATTTTGATTCCCAGGAAAGAAAAGAGTCTAGAACAGTGGTGGTAATCTTGAACGGAAATAGCAGGCCACTAATTAGTATATAAGGATCACACAGGGCTGCATATTGAGAAGGGTTTTTTCTTTGTTGTTTTTTTTTAAGTAATATAATCTAACTTTTATTGTATTTTTGTTTATTTCATTAAGTATTTCCCAATTATATTTTACTATGATTCAGACTGCACCCTTATGAATCACAGGGACATATGGTCCTGGCTCTCTGTTTGACAACTATGGTCTAGAAAAAATGATTAAAGATATCAGAAGTGCCATCATTCTCCCAATCACACAAGTCTGACAACTTGGTATCATCCTTGACTCACTCTGTCACACACACCTCTCCCTGCCCCACATATCCAATCTTGCCAAATCTTGTTCCTTTTACCTTTATATAATCTCTCAGATGTGTGCCTTTCTCTCTCCTAACATGGCTAAATTATGGTTTTAGATAAATACTTTTTATCACTCAACCTCTCCACTTCTTAACCAGTGCTAAGTTTTGTTGATGGTTACAGCTTTGTAATATATTCTAAGATCTGTTACTACTAGGCCTCTTTCCTTTCTACTTTCTTCATTAATCCTAGTAAGATTCTTGACTCTTTGTTGATTAATTTTATTACTTTTGCTAGCTCTATAAAATAATTCTTTGTTTCTTTTGATTGGCATAGCTCTGAGCAAGTCAATTAATCAAGAATGTATTGTCACTGTTATTTTACTGATATAGCCTATCCATGAACAATTAATGTTTCTCTAGCTATTGAGATCTACCTTTATTTCTGCAAGATGTTCTGTAATTGTGTTCCTATAATTCCAGTGTATATATTAGAAAGTATACACCCAAGTATTTTATATTTTCCATAATTAATTTAAATAGAGTTTCCTTTTCTCTCATTCCCTACTGTATTTTTTGACAACATGCAGAAATGCTGATTTATGTGCTTTATTTTTTTATCCTATAAATCTGTTGAAGTATTTAAATTAGTTTTTTTACTTGGTTCTCTAAATAAACCTTTACATAATCTGCAAAAAGTAATGATTTTGTTTCCTCTTTACCTATACTTGTTCCTTCAGTTTATTTTTCTTGTCTTATTGCTATATCTAGCAATTCGAGCACTATATAGAATAGTAATTGTGATACATTTTATCTTATTGGAAAAGCCTCTGGTTTAAGAGTGAAGTACTTTGTCGAAGCTTTTTTTCCCTACATCCATCGATAGATGTGATTTTGGATCTTTATGCTTTTAAGATGATTATATTAGTTGTTTATCTAGTGTTGAATGAATCTGCATCACTAATATAAATGCAATTCAATCACAGTGAATAATATCTTTGGATAAATACTTCTAGTCTTTTGCCAGAATTTTATCTATTTTTTTAAACTGATTTTTATTAATGATATTAGTTGATAGTACTTTTTTTTTTTTTACTGCTTTTTCCCTCCTTGTATTAGGTATTAGGCATTAAGTATATAGTAGTAGGTAGTTAGAGTGCTGTAACAGCAAGCACCCTAGCATACCCAGGATGGCTGCTAGCACAGTTCCTTTGATCTGCTTTTCTAAAGGAAAACAACTCAAAAGGAGTTAACAATCCCACTTTAATTAAATATATTTCATTACTTAATTCAGGAGGAAAAGTCAGCACCCTGAACTTCAGAAAATTCAAACAGAAATTACAAGCAGACAAAAATACAAACAGAGAAAATAACACAATTCAACAGGCCAACAGACAAGGCTTCTAGCTGTCTAACCATTACATACATACATAATTAGTTACCAGAGAGAAAAGGACCAATATCTGGGTTTTCAAAGCTGGGGGGCTCACGACTACCCAGAGTCTTATCTGGCCAAATCACAGCATTCTTCCCATAAGTGAGCCTCAAAGAAAAACCTCACCTCAAGAATATATATACCCTTTTTCAGGGTCAGAGACATCACAATATTCGTGACCCACTGCCTAATTACAAAGTAACAAAAGGTGTGGGCCTTCCTTAAAACCAAGCCTCCTCTAAACAAGCTTCTCCTGTTGGGCTCCAAGTGAGACCTATTAAGGGGTAGTGAAGATCTTCAAATTCCCTTATTATTACAAGTGCCAGACCTGGAATTAGTAAGACTCTTCTTCCTGAGTTTAAATCTGGCCTCAGAAACTTACTAGCTGTGTGATCCTGGGCAAGTCGCTTAACCCCGTTTGCCTCAGTTTCCTCCTCTAAAAAATTAGTTTGAAAAGGAAATGGCAAATAATTCCAGTATATTTGCCAAGAAAATACCAAATGGGGTCACAAAGAGTAGGACACAATGGAAAATGACTAAATAACAAAATTAGGGCTATATTTTCACACAAAAGGAATGTGGTAAAGTAGGTTCTCTGATTTTTTTTTTTGTAATTTGTATAGTATTTAAATACTATTTTAAAATTTAGTAGAATTCTCTTATAAATCCATTGGAATTGTTTTTTTTTTCCACTTTGATGGTTTCTTTATAGCTAGCATAATTTCCTTTTCCGAAATTGGATTAAGATCTCTATCTGGTGTTTCATTGATTTAGATATTTTATATTATTTGTACATAATCCTCTGTTTCTTTTTAATTTTGTTCTGCTGGCATGTAACTATGCAAAGTAGGTTCTGAATTAAAATGTGATGATACTGATAAAAAATTTAAACTTGTCTGGGGAGTGAAAACTTGAAAACTTCTCAGAATGTGTCTTATCAGTTCTGATTGTCTACTTCACCCTCCCCACCTATTCACTTCTGCTGTCAGTCAGCAGCAAGCCCTTTTAAGAATCTTTCAATCCTTACCTAGCTTCAGTCTTTTGCCTGCTTTCCGCCTCTGTGAGCCCCTCCTCCCAGCCAGTGGGAGTCAGGGACAGCCCTAGCTCACCCCGCCCCCCCAACCAATGGGAGTGAGGTACAATGGGGGAAATATGACCCTGCTATATTAATTAGGTTGTAGAAACTCTCTTCCCCATACATTGCCTGCCTCCTCTCCTTGACATGTCATGGGGAGGACTGCCCTCTTCGCCCCGGGGGAAGAGAATAAAATTTCCTCTATTTATCCTAAGAAATCTATGTGTTCTTGATCAAATTTTGAATGGGGTTTTTCATCCCACACAAACTTAACAGTATCTAATATCTAGGAGCTTTTGTTTTTAACAGTCTAGTGCCTTTTGGGAAGGTGTTAATAACAAGTACTAATTTAAAGAAAGCAGATTTAAAGACTACATACCTAGCTTAATGAGGTAATAGAGGGAAAGGCTAACCATGGTCTTTTCTAAGACCACCAAGACACTGTTTGATACCATGCTAAAAAGGAATTTTAATATAGTTGTTTTATTTGAGGGAAATAACTTTTTTTTAACTTGTAGAAAAGCTTTTGTTCTGTCTTCATCTTTATTTGATAGTTTCCTCACACACACACACACACACACACAAAAACACCTATCATTTTCATGTCTCTTTTTTTCCAGGCTCACTGTAGTCCATAAATAGTCCACCATTAATGAATTTTCAAAATATTACCCCATTTTCTTCTGAGAAGGAAAATACCATTGAGTCTCTTTTCCATAGAAATTAGGACACTTGCCAAACAATTGTACTGGAGGCCCAAGCCTTTATTTTTTTTTCCACTTCTCCCTTTGTTTCTACTATGCAAATTTTGCTGATTATCTACTTCCTTCTAATGTGTAGCATGCATTAGGGAAGAAAGGAGCATAATATACCATCAACAACAACAATACTCTAATTCATGCTGCACTGTTAAATTTTTATAACACCACCCTCCTTACTATAACCTTCTGTGGTAAGTTCATTCTGTCTAGATCTGAGATTCCAAGGAACAGAGTTCCAAGTGAAAAAAATTCTAATGCAGACGGGCAAATGTTATACGTTTTAGAATCTTAAAGAGTTTTCTGATGACCAACTTTGATAGACTGGACTCTTCCCAGCAATGCAGTGATATAAGTCAATCCCAAAAGACTCATAATGGAGAGAAATACCGTATGTGCATCCAGAGAAAGAACTAGAAAGAACTGGTGAGAAAGAACTATCCAGGTGGAAGCAAAATACCTGATCTTTTTCCTTCTCTTATTTGGTTTTATGTCCTCTTTACCATTTTTCATTCCAGCTGGTACAATCCATCCTTATAACCTGACTAATGTATAATGTGAAAGTATTTACAGATCCTATACTTGACTATAAGCCGCCATGGGGGAGGGGAGGGGAGGAAGGGGGACAAAATGTGAAACCCAAGGAATTGTGGAATTGAATCCTGTAAACTAAAAGGAAACAAAGAAATTAATTAAAATAAAAAAATAATTAAAAAAATTTTTAAATGACACCTTTAAAAAAAAAAGAGTTTTCTGGGGGCACTGAAAGGTTACCTGACTTGCCCAGGGTCATGGGTCCGGTGTCTAGTATGTATCAGACATAGGACTCAAAGTCAGGTCCTTCACACTTTAAAGTCAGCTCTTTCTCCACTACTACCCTGTTGCAAATAACAGCAGTGTTTTCATACATATTTTACACATGAAGAAACTGAGTCTCAGTAAGGTAAGGACATTCTAAACCCCCACGGAGGCTGCCTGCTCAAATGTGGCATCTCCATCCCACCCCCCATTCTTATGTCCCTACCAAAGAGAAGCACTACTCCATCCTTTGTCCTTACACTTGTTCCTTCCAAACTCTGCCCTGGCTACCTCTGGTAGAATGGGATATAGAATCACAAGGGGATGTTGTAGAATGCTTGAAAAGAGACATAAGAATTTTAAGAAAAGTTAAAAGGGAGCAAATGGCTGAGATTATGGCCTTCAAAGTTGAAATAATTAGCAAAATAGTAAAACTTGAATCTAAAGAGGCAATCTCTCCAAAGAAAGAAAACAGAACAAGAGATTGGGAATGCAAATATACTGAAATAAAGCACAATTTGGAAGAAGAGAAGCAAAAATCAACAATGTTTACAAAAAGAAAAAAACACATGACCTCCAAAGACAGATAAAACATGAATTAAGCACTCCCTATATGCCAGGCACAGTGCTAAGAGCTAGGAAAATAAATACAAGCAAAATATACAGTCCCTACCTCAAGGAGCTTTCATCCTAATGGGGGAAAACAAAACCAAAAAAAAGGAACTGAAAAGTAGAAAGGAAGAAGTACATACAAGGGAGAGAGAAAATGGCAAGGTAGAAAGGTAGGCTGGAGTCAGGGGCTAAGCTGGGTTAGAAGTGAGAAAGGCTGGGCAGTTGGCTAGGTGGCACAGTGAGCACCAGCCCTGGAGTCAGGAAGACCTGAGTTCAAATTTGACCTCAGACACTTAACACATACTAGTTGTGTGACCTTGGGCAAGTCACTTAACCCCAATTGCCTTACCCCCTCCAAAAAGAAAAAAAAATAATTGAGAAAGACTGACATGGGTGCTTCTTTAAATGGAGGTTCTGGAGAAAAACTCACCAATTAGAGGTGGAAGTCACAGGGACAGAAATGTAACACAAGCAAAAGCCATTGACTTCAATAACAAAGCTATACAAACAGGACTCTGATGTACAACCCAGAACACCCAACCCTGGTCTAATTCAGACAGACCCAAAAATGATTCTAAGAGCTACCCACAAAACATTACTCTTGCTTTGGTTCATTACCTTTCCCCCAACCTCGACTCTTGAGGTTGAGAAAATTCTCAAAATTCTCAAAATTTTGAGAAAATTCTCTGCATACAGCTTGAGTGAAGCTGACAGTCTCCATAAGTGTAACAGGATTCCTAAACTCCTATAGAAACATTCACAGTAACAATGCATCTATCAGGGACAGGGAAGCCTTTTTTCTTTCTGCAGAAAAATAGGACATTCATAGGATTCCATAAACAAAAGCAGAAAACATATAAAGGATTCACTAAAGTGCACAGTTTTTTTGGTACACTTTTACTTCTCTTTTTCCAAGTTATCCTTTACTTTGGTATATTTATATTCCCAATCTGTTGCTCTCTCTTTTGCTTCTTTGGAGAGATTGCCTTTTTAGATTCAAGTTTTCTAATCTGCTAGGCACAATTCTTCTCTTTGTTCAGTAAGTCCTTCTTTCCATTAGTGTTCCAAGGCTTTCAAGGAATGGCTTCCCCTTCAGAATGAGTTAAATTACCAGCAGGGCAATGCTCTGACATTTTGAAGAGTCCTGTTTTCCACAGGGAGACCAGTGCAAATAATGCCCTCTAGACTCATAATGTCCCTCCCTCCAGAAAGAAAATTACTTTGGAACTTCTAGACATATAGCAACACCCAATATTCCTGTGAGTCACTCTTCACAAACTCACAGTCTTAGGGGTTTGGACTTTCAGAGCTGAACTCCTCTTGTAAGGAAAACACACTACATGCTTCTAGTCAGAAAGTTCTTTTCCTCATCAGACCAACATCACCTCAATGATCATTACAGCAGACAAGGCCTAAATCCTTTGTTTGCCTTCATGCCTTGGATTTATTTCTTTACCATTAATTCACCTAGCACTGGGATTGAGCCATTTCTTGACAACAGGTTCCCTCTCAGGACATTCCTCTTTTTCTCAACAGAGTCAGATTACCAAGCTGTCAAACTGAAATTAATTGTAAATCAATTAGAAGGTAAGCTCCTTCAGGACAGATAGCATCACACTGTATCCTTGGCACCTACCATAGTACCTAGAATATAGTAGGTGTACCTAACACATTTTCTTTAGTGTATATGTTGCTTATTTTTATTTTTTCTCAAGTACACGTAAAAAATGTTTAATTTTTTTTTAAATTTTGAGTTCCAAATTCTCTTTCTTCTTTCCTACCATTCCCCCTCCTCAAGAAGGCAAGGAATTTGATATAGAATAGACATGCATAGTCATTCAAAACATTCCTATATTAACCATGTTGCAAAAAAAAAAAACATAGACTAAAAATAATAAAGTTTTTAAAAAGTATACTTCAATCTGCATACTCCATCAGTTCTTTTTCTGAAGGTAGATAGGATTTTTCATCATAAGTCCTTCAGATAATATACTGCTGAAAATAGCTAAGCTATTCACAGTTGATCACCATACAATATTGCTTTTACTGTGTACAATGTTCTCCTGGTTTGGCTCACTTTGCTTTGTACCAATTCATGTAAGTCTTCTCAGGTTTTTCTGAAAGTATCCTGCTCAACATTTCTTATAACACAATGGTATTCTGTCATAGTCATGTATCACAACTTGTTCAGTCATTCCCCAATTGATAAGCATTTCTTCAATTTCTGATTCTCTACCACCACAAAAAGAGTTATAAACATTTCTGTACATATAGGCCCTTTTTCCTTCTTCTTTGAGCTCTTTGGGATACAAACCTAGAAGTGGTATTGCTGGGTCGAAACTATGCACAGTTTAATTGCCCTTTGGGTATAGTTCTAAATTGCTTTCCAGAATGGTTGGACCAGTTCACAACTCTACCAAGGGTGCATTAGGGTCCTCATTTTTCTATTTCCTCTCCCACATTTGTCATTTTCCTTTTCTGTCATATCAGCTAATTTGACAGATGTGAGGTGGTATCTCACAGTTGTTTTAATTGCATTTTTCTAATCAATAGTGATTTAGAGAATTTTGTTTTCATATAACCATAAGTAGTTTTGATTTCTTCTTCTGAAAACTGTCTGTTCATATCCTTTGACCATCAATCAAGAAATGACTTGTCTTCATATAAATTTTACTAAATTCTTTATATATTTGAGAAATAAGGCCTTTCTCAGAGAAATTTGCTGGAAAAAAATTTTCACCAATTTCCTCCTTTTCTTCTAAGCTGAGCTATACTGACTTTGTGGAAAAACCTTTTTAATTTGATATAATCAAAATTATCCGTTTTACATTTCATAATGCTCTCTATCTCGTTTGGCCATAAATGCTTCCCTTATCCATAGGACTAACAAGTAAAATATTCTCTGCTCTCCTAATTTACTTATATCACCCTTTATGTCTAAATCATTTATTCATTTTGACCTTATTTTGGCATATAGTGTGAGGTATTGATCTCTACCCAGTTTTCTGCCAAAATTTTTCCATTTTTTGCATCAATTTTTGTCAAATAGTGATTTCTTGTTCTAAAATCTTAGATCTTTGGGTTTGTCAAACACCAGATTACTAGGGCCATTTACTAATGTGTATTTTTTACCTAATCTATTCCACTGACCCACCCCTCTATTTCTTAGCCACTACCAGATTGTTTTGATGATTTTACTGATTTGCAATACAATTTGAGACCTGGTACTGCTAAGCCACCTTCCTTTAATTTTTTTTCCCCACTAACTCCCTTGATGTTCTTTACCCTTTTGTTTTTTCAAATGAATTTTGTTACTATATTTTCTAACTCTAAAAAAAAAAAAATTGGCAATTTGGTATGGCACTGAATATGCTAATTTAAAAGAAATTACCGTTTTTATCATATTGTCTTGGCCTACCCAACCAATTAATATTCCTCCAGTTGTTTAGATTTGAATTTAGTTATTATTGTAACTTATTTGTAAAGTGTTTTGTAATTGTGTTCATGTCATTCCTGGGTTTGTCTTGTCAGGCAGACTCCCACGTATTTTATATTGTCTTCAGTTATTTTAAATGGAATCTTTCTATCTCTTCTGGTTGGACTTTGTTGGTAATATATATATATATATATATATAGAAATGCTGATGATTTGTGTGGGCTCGTTTTATTTCTTGCAGCTTTGCTGAAATTGTTAATCATTTCAAGTAATTTTTTAGTTGATTCTCTAGGATCATCTAAAGAGACCATCATTTTGTCTGCAAAGAGTGATAACTTTGTTTGCTCGTTGCCTATTGTAATTCCCTCAGTTTATTTTTCTTCTCTTATTAATATAGCTAGCATTTCTAGTACAATATTGAATAATAGTGGTGATAATGGGCATCCTTACTTCTAGCTTATCCTCATTACAGATAATGCTTGCTGATGGTCTTCAATAGATGCTACTTATCATTTTAAGGAAAACTCCATTTATTCCTATGCACTCTACTGGTTTTAATAAAAATGAATGCTGCCTTTTTTCAAAAGCTTTTTCTGCTTTTTTTGAGATAATCATATGCTTTTTGTTGTTTTTGTTATTGATATAGTCAATTATGCTGACTGTTTTTCTAATATTTAACCAGCATTGCATTCCTGGCATAAATCCTTCCCAGTTATAGTTGTTTTTTTTTTAATCTTTTGATATATTGCTATAATCTCCTTGCTAGCATTTTATTCAAAATTTTTGCATCAATATTCATTAGGGAAATTGGCTGACAGTTTTCTTTCTCAGTTTTTACTGTTCTTGGTTTAGGTATTAGCTTCTCATTTGTGTCTTAAATAAATTAGATTATTTTCCTTGTTTGCCTTTTTTCCAAATAGTTTATACAGTATTGGAATTCATTGTTATCTAAATTTCACTTATGAATCTATATGGCCCTGAAGATTTTTTTTCTTGAGAAGTTCATTTATGGTTTGATCAATTTCTTTTTCTAAGGTATGGTTATTTAAGAATTCTATTTCCTGTTCTGTTAATCTAGGCAGTTTATATTTTTGTAAATATATTGTATCTGTAAATATATTGTAAGTATTGATCCATTTCATTAGATTGTCATATTTATTGGCATACAATTGGGCAAAATACTACTTAATAATTGCTTTAATTTCCTCTTCATTCTTGGTGACTTCATCCTTTTCATTTTTGATATTGGTAATTTGATTTTCTTATTTATTTTTTAAAATTAAATTAACAAATGTCTTATCTATCGTTTTCATAAAGTTACCTCCTATTTTATTTGTTAGTTCAATGTTTTTCTTACTTTGGATTTTATTAATCTCTCCTTTGATTTTCAAGATTTTCAATTTGGTGTCTTATTTGGGATTTTTAATTTGTTTTTTTCTAGTTTCTTTAGCTGCATGTCCCAATTCATTGACCTGCTCTTTCTTTATTTTATTGTTGTGTTTAGAGATTTAAATATTTTCCCTTTGTACTGCTTTGACTACATCCCATAAATTTTGGCATTATTGTCTCATTATTGACATTCTCTTTAGTGAAATTATTGATTGTTTCTATGATTTATTCTTTCACTCACTCATTTTTGGGGATTAGATTATTTAGTTTCCAATTAATTTTAATCTATGTTTCCACAACCCTTTTTTGAATATAATTTTAATTACATTATGGTCTGGGAAAGATGAATTTAATATTTATGCTTTTCTACACTTGGTTGTGAGGGTTTTATGCCCTATTTTTTTTAAGGTGCAATGTAGAAAAAAGATATACTCCTTTCCATTCTCATTCAGTTTTCTCTGGAGGTCTGTCACATCTACCTTTATAACATTTTATTTACCTCAACTTCTCTCTCATGTATTTTATGGTAAAATTTATCTAGTTCTGAGAGGAGAAAGTTAAGGTCACTCCCTAATATAGTTTTACTGTTTCCTCTTGTAACTCATTTGTTTTCCTTTTAAAATGTGGATGTTACACTATCTGCTGCATATATGTTTAGTATTGATATGACTTCATTATTTATAGTACATTTTAGCAAAATGTAGTTTCCCTGCTGATCTCTTTTAATTAGGTCTATTTGTGCTTTTGCTTTATCTGAGATCACGACTGCTGCCCATGTCTTTTTTTGACTCATGTGAAACATAACGAATCCAACTCCAGCCCTTTATTTTTACTCTGTGTGTCTCTCTGTTTCAAGTGTGTTCCTTTGTAAACAACATATCATTGGATTCTGCATTTTTTTATCCATTTAGCTATCCATTTCTGTTTTATGGGTCAGTTTATCCTAGTCACATTTACAATTATGATTATTAGCTGTGTATTTCCCACTACTCTCTCTTTCTTTGTCTGCCTTCCTCAAAAATTGGTTTGACTTCTGACCACTACCTTCTTTAATCTGCCCTCCCTTCTATTATATCCTCTTCTCTTATCCCTTTCCCCTCCTTCCCTATATGGTAAGATTGATTTCTATGGCCAACTCAGTGTGTGTGTTATTTCCTCTTTGAGCTGATTCTGATGAGAGTGAGATTCAAGTGTTGTCCTGCTCCCCCCACCCATCATCTTCTCCTCCATTGTAAAAGTGTTTCCTTCACACCTGTTTTATGTGAGAAAATTTCCTCCATTCTTCCTCTCTATTCCTCCTTCCCCCAGTGTATCCCTCTTTCTCACCCCTTAATTTTTTTTAATTTCCATATAGTCATTTCACTCTTATGCCCTCTATCTATGTATACTCCTAACTGCCCTAATAATGATAAAGTTATTAGGAGCTACAATTATCATCTTCTAACATAAGAATGTAAATATTTTAACTTTATTGACTTCCTTATGGTTTCTCTTTCATGTTTCTCTTTTTAATGCTTTTCTTGAGTCTTGTTGAAATTTAAAATTCAAGTTTTCTATTCAGCACTGGTCTTTTCCTCAGGAATGCTTGAAAGTTCTCTATTTCATTAAATATCCATTCTCCACCCCACTCCCCAAGGATTATACCCATTTTTGCTGAACAGGTGATCCTTGATTGTAATCATAGCTCCTTTGTCTTCCAAAATATTCCAAGCCCTCCAATCCTTTTTTGTGAAAGCTACTAAATCTTGTATGCTACTGACTGTGGCTCCAGAGTACTTGAATCATGTTTTTTCTGGATGCTTACAATATTTTCTTTTTGACCTGGGAGCTCTGGAATTTGACTATAATATTCCTGGGATTTTTCATTTGGGGATTTCTTCTAGGACATGATCAATGGATTCTTTAAATTTCTATTTTAACTTCTGGTTCTAAGGTATCAGGCAAGTTTTCCTGGATAACTTCTTGAAAAATAGTATGTAGGCTATATTTTTTACCATGGCTATCAGGCAGTCCAATAATTCTGAAAAATTATCTCTCCTGGATCTATTTTCCAGGTCATTTCTTTTTCCAATGAGATATTTCATGTTTTCATTCTTTTGATTTTATTATTTCTTAATGTCTCATGGAATCATTAGCTTCTACTTGACCAATCCTACTTTTTAAGGTATTATTTTCTTCATGACCTTTTGTACCTCTTTTTCCATTTGACCAATTTCAGGTTTTTTTTTAAGGATTCTCTTCAAGGTTTGTTTGGGTTGTTTTTTTTTTTTTTTTCCTTTTTTTATTTTTTTTTTGTTTTGTTTTTTTTTTTTTTTTTTTTTAGTGTTTTTTTTTTGGTTTTTTTTGGTTTTTTTTTTTTTTTTTTTGCCTCTATTACTAATTGGCTTGTTCTGTTTTTTTGTTTTGTTTTCTTCAGTATTTTTTTTTTGCCTCTTTTACCAACCTATTCACTCTCTTCTCATAATTTTCTTGCACCAATCATTTCTTTTCCAAAATTTTCTCTACCTCTCTTATTTGATTTTTAAAGTCTTTTTTGAGCTCTTCTCAGAGTTCTTGTTGAACTTGTATCCAATTCACACTTTTTGTTAAGGCTTTTTAGCTGATTGACCTCATTGTCTTTTACTGGGTTTGCGTCTTGATCTTCCCTGTCACCATAGTAACTTGTTATGGTCAGGTTCTTTTTGTTGTTGTTTGCCCATTTTACCAGCCTACTTCTTGACTTT
Source organism: Petaurus breviceps papuanus (assembly GCF_028583685.1). Classification (NCBI taxonomy): domain Eukaryota; kingdom Metazoa; phylum Chordata; class Mammalia; order Diprotodontia; family Petauridae; genus Petaurus; species Petaurus breviceps. Next base: position 4,750,820 of record NW_027185903.1, on the reverse strand, counting down.
TAAGTTGGGCTCTGCTTCTGGGAATGGAAGGACCACTGTGTGAAACTTCAAGGCTACCTTGCTGCTATTTTCAGAGTTACCTTGGGGGAATCTGTAGGTTTTCAGCATTTACAAGGTGGTATGATCTAGGGAAAAGTGTGATCACTATTCTCCTGGTCTATATTCTAGTCCAAGAGTGGGAAACCTGCAGCCTTGAGGCCACATGTGGCCCTCTAGGTCCTTAAGTATAGCCCTTTGAATCTAAACCTCACAGATTCTGTTCTGTGAAGTTTGAATTCATCCAGAGGGCCACACTTGAGGACCAAGAGGGCCACATGTGACCTTGAAGCTGCAGGTTCCTGCTCTAGTCTTTACTCAGGAAAGGACCTTGTTCCTCTGTAGTCACCAGCTCTAGCTCTCCTCCTGGCCCTGGGACTCTGACCATCCTTCCCACTTTCCTGCAGTTACAATTGCTAGTGGTCCCCTCTTTCTGTGAGTGGTCCCCTCCCCTGTGAGTGACCACAAGCACTCCTTTCTGCCTTGGACCATGAGCACGGCTTCTGCTTCCCTGATGCCACAAGTATTATTTGTCCTTTTGGCCCTGGGATTGTGACCTACAACTACATGTGAGCAATGCAGCAAGGTCCTAAACCCAGTGCCAACAAAGGGCCCCTGCAATCTCCTTCAAATCAGGTGCTTTACTCCCCCACCTCACCATCTGTGAACTGAGAGCTCTGGAAGTTGTTCCTGCACCATTGCAGCCTCCATCAAACCCACTACTTGGCCTGTGCTGTGGAATCTGCCTTGTGCTCCAGGTCTCCCTGACCACCACCCCAGTAAGACAGACCTTTCCTGCCAACCTCCTAAGTTGTTTTAGTCTGGAAAATTGTTTCACCTGACCTTTTGCTGGTTCTACTGCCCCAGAATTTGGTTTGCTCTAAAATATTATTTTAACTGTTTAGAAGGGAATTGGAGAGTGCTTCTCTATGCCACCATTTTGGTTTTGTCTCCTAAATGCTTTTTGATTAATTGATTAATTAAATAAAGAATATAATCTATAAGGTCAGAATTGTCCATGATCTTCTCCTTCTCTGGCTAGAATTCTGGACTCTTAGATCTTAATTCCTAGGAATTATTACACTCTAACTAGAGACTGGGGTTCAGGCATGAATTGTTTAGGAACCTCCTTTCAAGTTATGTGACTTAGCACATGTTAGCTTCTGACGGATATCTTTGTGAGAACTTTCAATACACCAGTGCTGTCCCTCTTGCTCTCATCTCTTATGAGAGGAGAACTCATTCTGAAGTACCTGACTTTTGACCCATACAAAGAAAATGGAAAAAGTAAAGGACAATAAGGAACTTGGGGTACAGAGACTCAAATGGGACTGCAAATTATATATATAAATTATATATATAACTAAAATTAAATATCACTAGCAGATGAGTAGATTTATAATAATTCGAGGAGAGAACACTACTAGCAACTAGAGGGATCAGAGGATTCTTAGGGTAAGAGGTGGTACGTCATAAACCTTGAAGGAGTCTCTGAACCAGTGTGATAGCTCCTAGATATGTAATAACTTCTTTCATGACCCTCTCCTAAAGTCTTTCCTTCTCCAGGAAAAATGTCCCCAATTCCTTCAATCAATACATCTATAGCATGATCTTGAACCCTTTTTCTTCCTGGTCTCTCTTTTATTTGTGCCTTCCAACTTATCACCATCCTTCCTGAAATGTGGCACCCAGAATTAAGCGCAGTACTCTGTCTCTATCTCTCCATCTTCCTCTCATATCTCCTTCTCTCTCTTCATATTTTCTCTTCTCACCCCCTGTATCTCTCTCTCTCTCTCTCTCTCTCTCAATGCCAGTTTTGACACTGGTTGATAGTGTTGTCTCAGCATAACCCTGAACAAGTCATAACCTCTCTGGGACACAATTATCTCATCTGTGAAATGAGGGGTTTGGACTAAATTTCCCTAGACCTAGACCTCAAGACTCTCTTCATGGAGCCCAAGATCACATTACCACTCCATCGGTTCCTACTGAGAGTACAACCCACTCCAACAGCTACCTAACATTCAGGCAAACTGCTGCCCACAGTTAGGCCTCCCCCATCTTGTTTTTGTGAAGACTTGTTTAATTCAAGTGTAATATGTATGACTCAAAATAAAGGATAGTCAGTCATGTGTCAAGAGAGAGAAACTGAAGTATATCCTATGTGTTTTTCTGGTAACCCTGAATTCTCAGGAGAACTATAGGAAGGCACATTGGATGGTCACCTGGGGGAACATGAACATGAGCACATTAAAAGGAACACAGGACATGACCAAAGATAGTTCAGGCTGAGAGGGTAAGGAGGGGTAGTGATCTGCCTTGTAGAAAGGACCATGCAGAGATAAGTTCATAGATTCATAAAACTATCCAAGTGTAGGTTTCATATTTATCTCTATTGAATTTCATATCGTCAGAATCATCACATGCCCTAGACTGTCAGGACACTTTTGGATTCTGATTCTATCATCCATTCTGTTAGCCATGACTTCCAGCTTTGTGTTACCTGGAAATGGAAGTCAGTGACTGAAATATCAAACAGCACAAGGATAAGAAAAGATCCTTGTGGCACCCCACTAGAGGCCTACTTTCAGACTGACAATGGACCATTAGTTACTATTCTTTGGATCCCACCATTCAACCAGCTCCTAATAGCCTAACTTTACTGTCCTTTAGTCTACAATTTTCCATCTGTCTGTAAGGAGTTCTCACCCTCCTTAGTACTATTAGGTCATGTACCTTATAGCCTCTTGTTATGAACTATTACTATTCAAATACTGGTAAGTATTTTTATTTTCATTGCAAAAATAGAATATAAATTTTTTTTACATTATTATATCTAGTTCAAGCTATTTTATACTGCAAAGTGCCTATCTTTTAAGGGGATCATGTTAGTAAAATGTTCCTTATGACCCTTTTATTTCTGAGTATTTTATTTCTGCACTTAATGTTCAAAATACCATCCTGGAAAAATTAGACAGGAAAAGAAAAATCAGATTCATCTCTTTGCCAGCATAGTCTCTCAAAGAGTCAATATTTTCTTCATAGGCTGTTTTCATAGTTCTCAATGTGGTCAAATTAACCTTTTGCTAAATTGAGAAAAGAAAATCACTTTGCACCTGGAGTGCAAGCTTTCATTTGAAGAGTACAAAGTATGTTATTTGCCAAAATGAAATCACTGCCTCTCCCTAACACTGTGACAGGGCGGGCTATTACCTCCCACCCCTGGAGACAGTCCCTGAAACACAAGTCAGCCATTTTCCCAAGGTCACTCATATCCTGCAAGAAGCAACTACTATTCTGATGGAAACGGAAAGGGTAAATATGAAGGCCCTAAAGACAGAATCGTATCCATTTTGTCTTTGCATCTCCAATGCCTAGCATAGTACTTGCCAAATAATAAGTACTTAGTGCTTTCCAATCGACTTTTCCTTCTCCCTCACTCTCCCTGATTTTCATTCAGTTGCCTTTTCTAGTCACTTGTGCCTCCAGGACATCCCTCACATTTGTCCCCTCCTCTCCATCCCATGCAGCTACCACTCTAGTTCAAGCCTTCATCACCTTTCTCCTAGACCATTGCAACAGTCTAATTGGGTTCCCGCTTTGAGTCTCACCCTTCTCCAATGCATCCTCCACCTAGGGGGTAGTGCATTCCTAAAGTGCAGGTCTCACCATGTCTGTCACTCACCTGATAACTAAAAAAACTTCAGAGGCTCCCTATTACCTAGAGGATAGAATACTGGTTATTTTGTTTAGTATTTAAAGCCCTCCACATTCCAACATCTCTCCAGGCTTATTATTCATGGTTCCTCATTATACAATTTATGTTCCAGCCCAACTGGCAAATCCTGGTCTTCCTAGATGACCTCCTGTCTCTCATTTCTGTGCCTTTTGCACAGGCTCATCCTCAAGTCCAACATGCCCTCTGTGCTCATCTCTTCCTTGTAAGAGCTCCAGCTTCCCACAAAGACCAGTTCAAGAGTTATCTTCTTTGTGAGACTTTTCCTGTTCCCCTCAGCTGGCCCACTTGAAATTACTTTGTATTTACATTTTACACATTTTGAGTTTACTCTATATGTGAACATATTGTTTACCTCCAGTACAATGTGAAGTTCTTGAAAGGAGGAAGGAATACTCTTGTCTTTGCATCTAGAGCACTGAGCCTCAGCCTAAGATATGGCACATAGTAAGTGTCTCCCTGAGGCAGAGTGCTGGAACTGGCTCCAGGAAGACCTGAATTCAAAACCAGCCTCAGACACTCACTAGTTGTGTGGCCCTGGGAAAATCACTAAAACTTTGTCTGCCTCAGTTTCCTCATCTGCAAAATGGAGATTACTAGCACTTGACTCCCTGGGTTGTTGTGAGGATAAAATGAGATAATTATTTTTTTCCCTTAATTTTGTTAATATTGTTATTTTTATTATATAAGCATGTGTCCTGCATATTCCTATAGCTAAAGTTCTTTATTTCTTTTTTTCTTCTCTTTTTTATTTTTTAGTTTACATCGTTCATTTTCACAAGATTTTAAGTCACAAATTTTCTCCCCATTTTTCCTACCCACCACCCCAAAACAGATATCCCACTGAATAACCCCTCCTCCAATCTGCTGTCTCCCATATCTTGCCCCATCCCCCCTTCATTTTCCAGTAGGGCACAGTAGATCTCTATGCCCCAGTGCCTGTATATCTTATTTCCCAGTTACATGTAAAACGATAATTATATATATATATATATATATATATATATATATATAATATTTGATTTTAAAAGTTTGAATTCCAGATTCTTTCCCTTCCTCCCTCATCTCCTACCTTTACTGGGAAGATAAGCAGTTCAGTATAGGTTGTACATGTGTAGCTATGCAAAACACTTCCATAGTGGATGTATTATGAAAGACTGACTATATTTCCCTCCATCCCATCCCAACCCCTACTTGTTCTATTCTCCACTTTGATCCTGTCCCTTTTGAAAAGTGTATGCTTCCAAATTCCCTCCCCCACAGCCTGCTCTCCCTTCCATCATCCCCCCTCTCATCCCCTTCCCCCCTACTCTCCTGTAGGGTGAGATACAATATTTAGTGTGTATGTCATTCCAACCCTAAGCCAAATTCATTGAGAATAAGGTTAACTCATTCTCTTTTGCCTTCCTGTTCTTCCCCTCCATTGTAACAGTTTTCCCTTGCCTCTTCTATATGAGATAATTCATAGCATTTTATCTCTCCCCATCTCCTCTCATTATATTCCTCTCTCACCTCTTAATTTCACCTTTTAAGTATCATCCCTTCCTATTAAATTGGTCCTGTGCCCTCTGTCTGTGTACACCTGTACACATATATATACACTCACATATGTATTCATATGCCCATATACCATCCTATATAGACATATATGTATGTATACACACACACACATTTCTATTCCCTTCAACTTTTCTCATACTGAGAAAAGTTTCATCAGTTACAATTATTGTTTCTCCATGTAGGAATGTAAATAGTTCAACTTTGATAAGTTCCTTATGATTTCTTTTCTCTGTTTACCTTCTCATGCTTCTCTTGCTTCTTGTATCTGAATGTCAAATTTTCTATTCAACTCTGGTTTTTTCATCAAGAATGCTTGAAAGTCCTCTATTCCACTGAATGACCATATTTTCCCCTGAAACATGATACTCAGTTTTGCTGTGTAGGTGATTCTTGGTTTTAATTCCAGCTCCTTTGACCTCCAGAATATCATATTCCAAGCCCTTTGATCCCTCAGTATAGAAGCTGCCAGATCCTGTGTTATCCTGATTGTGTTTCCACAGTATTGAAATTGTGTCTTCCTGGCTGCTTGTAATATTTTTTCCTTGATCTGGAAACTCAGGAACCTGGCTATAATATTCCTAGGAGTTTTCTTTTTGGGATCTTTTCCAGGAAGTTATCGGTGGATTCTTTCAACCTCTATTTTGCCCCCTGGTTCTAAAACATCAGGGTAATTTTCCTTAAGAATTTCTTGAAGGATGATTTCTAGGTTCTTTTTTTGATCATGGCTTTCAGGTAGTCCAATAATTTTTAAATTATCTCTCCTGATTCTAGTTTCCAGATCAGTGGTTTTTCCCATGAGATATTTCACATTGCCTTCTATTTTTTCATTTCTTTAGATCTGTTTAATAGTATCTTGATTTCTCATAAAGTCACTAGCTTCCATTTGCTCTAATCTAATTCTGAAGGAATTTTGAGTGAGCTTTTGAGATTCTTTTTCCATCTGGAAAATTAGACTTTTTAAGGCATTCTTCTCCTCATTGCCTTTCTGAGCCTCTTTTGCCATCTGCATTAGTCTGTTTTTTAAGGTGTTATTTTCTTCAGTCTGGTTGTTGACTCTCATTTCATAATTTTCTTGCATCATGCTCATTTCTCTTACCAATTTTTCCTCCACTTGTCTTATTTGGTTTTCAAAATCCTTTTTGAGGTACTCTATGGCCTGTAACCAGCTCATATTTTTCTTGGAAGCTTTTGGTGCAGGAATTCTGACTTCTTTGTCTTCCTCCCATTCCATTCTTTGATCCTTTTTGTCCCCAAAATAGGAGTCTAATGTTGGATTGCTCTGTTTGCTTTGCTTCCTTTGCTTGCTCATGTTGCCACTCAATTACTTGACTTTTGAGCCTTTTGCGACAGTAGAACTCTGCTACCAGGAAGGGGAGCTTTAAACAAAATGCTGGGGTTTTCACAGCTGCTGGAGCTATTAGTTGGGTGCTTTGTCTGAAGCTTCCACACGCTTTCTGGCAAACTGTTCATGCACCCCAGTACCTCTACCCTAGACATTAATCCAGATCCAAGCAGGTTAAAGCAAGAATGATTACCCCTCAGATTGGTTGCTTGGTCCTGAGGCTCTGAAGCAGTCGTGTTACAGGTGGCAAAGGCTGGACCACACTCCCAAATTCCCTGTTCCTGCAAACACTACACTGACCTCTCACTTTGTCTTTGGCATGTATGGGTTGATAATTCTGGAAACCACCACAGGTGCTGGTGATCTGAAGTCCCTCCAGCTGGTGGCTGGTCAAGCTGCCCTGAGGCTAAAACCTCTGCCTCGCCTGGGGTTGGGCTGGGCTCCCAGAGTGTTAAGCTGGCCCCTTCCTGCTGGCCTGCTGGGCTGTCGTCAGCAAGAGGTTAGCTTCTCTCTGTCATTTTGCAGGTTCTGTAGCTCTAAAGTTTGTCTAGAGTCATTTTTTACATGAATTGGAGGAGGTGGTAGCATGAGCCACATGGAAGTCCTATTTCTACTCTGCCATCTTGACTCTGCCCTCAAAGTGAGATAATTCTTGTAAAGAACTTTTGCAGGGGCAGCTAGGTGATGCAGTGAATAGAGTACTGGTCCTGACATCAGGAGGACCTCAATTAAAATCTGGCCTCAGACACTTGACACACCCTACTAGCTATGTGACCTTGGGCAAGTCACTTAATCCCAATTGCCCTACCTTCCCCCCCTCAAAAAAAAAAAAACCTTTGCAAACCTTAAAATGCTGTAATTATTATTACTAGGTACTCAATAGGTACTTGTTGATTTATTAATCAGGATATTCATCATAGCTAACCCAAATTTCTCATGCAATAGTTTAATATTAAAGGATTAAATAAAATTCAAACTCAGATCCATGAGTACTGTTGAGGTTTTAAACATTCACATAGCATAATTTTTTAAAGATCACTTGTGGTACTAAATTCATATCTTTCAGTGAGGAAATTTTAAAATGGAGTTCATCTTCCCTGCTGTCTCCCTCTTCCTCCCCCCTCTCATTCTCCATTTGTTTGTTTGTCTCTTTTGTCTTGGTCCTTTACTGTCATTGTCTTTCTCTGTCTCTGTCTCTCTGACTCTCTGTCTCTCTGTCTCTGTCTGTCTCTCTCTCTGTCTCTGTTTCTCTCTCTGTCTCTTTCTGTCTGTCTGTCTGTCTGTCTGTCTGTCTCTCTCTCTCTCT
>NW_027185903.1:4682584-4742740 GCF_028583685.1 Petaurus breviceps papuanus | reverse complement strand
TCTCTCTCTCTCTCTCTCTCTCTCTCTCTCTCTCTCTCCCTTCCCTAGCCTTGGGTTTAAATCCCAGAGGTTCTGACACTTACAACTTACAACTAATATGACCTTGCACAAGTTGCAACCTCTCTGGGACTCAATTTACTCATTTCTAAAATCAGGCATGCTATTGGATTTATGATGAACAAGTAGAAAGAAATTATATATTTTCAATTGAAACTCCTATTTTGCAATGACATTGACACATCTTCAATCAGTTTCACATTCATCTCATAAACCTTATAATAATTCCTAAGCTTTTTAAAGGTTTCTTTTATGTTTTACTTGATGAGGGATATGAGTAATTTTCAAAATTTATAACTTTGAAATTAGCACCCAATCTTCTTTTCTTATGGAGTGAATGTTTTTGTGTGTTTGTATGGACTAAAATGATTCCTATGATTCCTGACAGTTGTAAATCGATGATCAATTACTGATCCTCTCTCTCTCTCTCATCTGCTCTCCTTCCTCTCTCCCTTTCTCCTTCTACTCCCTCTCTCCCTCTCTTGTCTTTCTCTGTCTCTGATATAAAGGAAACAATTACAGCAACACCAAAGATTCTCTTCAGATGCTCTAAATTTATCTGTAATTTGCTGATGATGAATCACCTAGCTCTCGTGCAGTTAAACAGTAGAACTAGCAAGAATCTGGGAAAACAGATGGAGTGCACAGGGGTCTCACCCTTGCACTGCATCTTAGGGTCAATGGTTTCACGTACTGAGGTCACAGTTTTCCTTTGATTGGAAAGTGTGATATGTGGTAGGAATATAAAGAGTCAAATCCAAGATAATATGACCAAGGAACCTTTGTTCCTGGTGAAATTTTCGATAGGCAGGCTCTCTTCAGTGCCTTGTTTTTCTTTCCTCTTGAGTAGGATGATTCAGACACATGTGACTAAAGGTTTCACAAAAATCAGAAAAATGACTAGTACTTAAACCTTGAGGGCTCATTTCCTTTCCTTGCAAGACAGCGTTGCAAAGATTTTTCTTTCCTACTCCTATCATGCCTTAAGAGAGAACTGATTAATCAACAAGTATTTGTTCCAGTCACAGTGCTAGGCACTGAGAAGACAAAAGAAAATGACATAGTCCCTGTCCTCAAAGAACTTACGTTCTATTGAGGTAGACAATGTAAACAAGTAGAAATATATACCAAATGGGCACAATGTAATAAAATAAATCATGACAACGGTTGGGGTTGAAAGGGTCACTTGAAATACTTCTACGGCAGGATTTTTTTAAGTATTAAAAACAAATACGGAATGCATAAAGGAACAATTAAAGTCATAAAAAAATAAATCCAGATCTGAGTGTGAACTCAAGGAGGCAACAGAAAATGCCAGATGGGAAGCCTGAGTCACTGCCATTCACAAAGCATCAAAGGGATCCAATCCAAAGAAGCTTTCCAGTGTTGGACAGATCCTCCATGATCTTCCTTGTGGATCAGAGGGATACTTAATAGCTGGTTACTACTCAAGCCCAAAAGTATCTTCCCTAATACCTTCATCATCAGTGATCTCAACAGTGTGGGGTAGCATCTGAACCACTGAATGTCTTAACCAACCATGCCTTTTCATCCCATGTGATTCTTGCTTACATCGTTCTATAAATCCTCTATAGAAGACCTACCCAAACTACTGGAGGTCTTTCTGTTATTCTTTTAATATTTCACATGTTTGATGATCCTATCTCCTCCTTTTCCAGTAACACAAGTCTTTCTATTCTTTCCTATTCTAATCTTTCCTATTCTGTTCTGTTCTGTTCTACATTTATTAGGCTCTTAGAATTCACCAGGCACTCAGCTAGATTGGTAGGAAGAAAACTAAACTAAATGGAGTCTGCCCTGGAAGAATTTACATTCTTTCAGAGGGAAACAGCATATACAAAGATACAAAATACATGCACGGTAGATACAAAGTAATTTCATGGGACTGGGAGAATCAATCAATCAACAAATGTTTACTAAGTACCTAGTAAAGCAGTATCTGCCTTCAATGTTCTTACATTCTCTGGAAGGGGACAATGTATAAGGAAATTGTATATGTAATGAAATTGTATAAACATAAGTAAGTTGAAAATAAATCCAAGGTAATGGGTAGAAGAACTAACAGCAACTAAAAGATTAGGAAAGGCTTCATGTAGCATGTGGCATCAGAGATAAATTTGGAAAGAAGTGAAGTATTCTAAGAGGCAGAAGAGGGGAAGATGTATTCCAGGAAAGAAGGCCAGTCTGTGCAAAGGTGTAGAGATTAGAAATGGAGCATCATTTGTGACGAATAGTTTGGATGAACCATAAAGTATCTGAAAGGGATTAAAATACGATAAACATGGCAAATAGGCTGGAAGGTCTGACACTTACCCCACATATAATCTGACACTTACCCTGGGCCTCAAAGGGAGTTAGGGATTCCAAAAGGCAGAGGGAAAGAATTCAGGGCATGGGGGAAGCCTCTGCAAAAACACTGAGAAGGGAGACAATACAAAGTTGGGGGGAATTGTGGAAATAGGTCCGTTTTTTTTTCTTTTCCTTTTTATTTTTCTTCTTTCGTTAGATTATAGAATAAATTAAGAGGGAACAATGTGAAAAGTGTTCAGGAAAAGTTGTGAACCAGATTGTGAAGGATTTCAAATGCCAAAGAAAAGAGTTCTGTTTTATCCTAGAGGCAAGATAAAGCCAGCAAAATTTGTTGAATAAGGGAATGACATGGTCAGACCTGTGCTTTATGAATTTCATAGGTCCAGAGGATAATGCATTTGAAGCTAAAAGAGATTTTAGAGTCAGTTTCATCCAACTCCCTCAATTTTACAGATGTGGAAAATGAAACAGAGAAATAAATCTACTTGTCCAGGTTAGAAAGCATATGTGTGTGTGTGTGTGTGTGTGTGTGTGTGTGAGAGAGAGAGAGAGAGAGAGAGAGTGAAAAATGGAAAGAGCTAGCTAAAATATCCTTAAAATGTGCCAGTTTTCCACTGCCTTTTTACCCACAAAAATAATGCACTCTCTTGTGCTTATCATGTCCCTTCTCCAGAGAAGTTTAGAGCTCTTTATATAAATCATTTTTTTCTTTTTGCTTTTTGGAGGGGGTAAGGGAGTGCAATTGGGGTTAAGTGACTTGCCCAAGGTCACACAGCTAGTTTTGTGTTAAGTGTCTGAGGCTGGATTTGAACTCAGGTCCTCCTGAATCCAGGGCCGGTGCTCTATTCACTGTGCCACCTAGCCTCCCCATATATCAATCATTTTTAACATGAACTCATTACATAAATAGGGGGAAGCTATAGCCTATACCATCCTTATGCAACAAAGAAGAAACTGAGATTTATCCCACCCCCAAAAAACCAAAAAAACAGCGACTGAAAGTAGCATCATCCAGAATATCTCTTGTTCTCCAGCTATTTTTACCCAGGGCCAAGGGTATGAGGTTAAGCTTTGCATTTATGGCCTAATAGGCTGCAAGAAAGGACAATAAGGCATGTCAATGACTTGGTCACTTCAAAGAACAAAAAATCGAAGGAAAAAAAATAAAATAAGTATCAGTTTAAATTTAAAATGCAGTAGAGATAAGATATTTTAGGATTAAAGGTAGAGACAGGACACCTGGATTCTTGTCTGATCTCCATCATACTGTTACACATCTTTCTCTGGCTCTTTAGTTCTGATCATTAAAAAGGGGTAAAGCCACCTCTTTTGCCACTTTCTCCAAGGTTTCATGAGACAATGATTCACCTTCTCTTAAATTCCAAGTGCACCAAATGATATAATCTCACTCATGAGACAGAAATATGGACTAGGGACACTTACTAGGACTCTACAGGCAGCTCCAAATACTTAGTAGGACATGCAATTCAACAAACATTTTATTAAAAGTCTCCTATGTGTAAGACCCTGGTGGGGGATGAGGAGGGGGAGGAAGGAGGGAGAGACAGCCCCTACCCTCAAAAAAAACTTGCATTCCATTAGAAGATAGAATATGTAATTCTATACATATATACAAGATATTTGTAAGGAGAGAGTACTAACAAGGACTCAGGGTTAAGAGAAAGCTTCCCACAGAAGATAGCACCTGAACTGAGTCGTAAGAAAGGCTAAGGATTCTAAGAGACAAACATGGAGACTAAGTATACTCAAGGCATGATGGTATATGATGGAATACTGCATACTGGGAATAACCATTAGTCTAATCTAGCTAGAATACAGAATGCATGAAGCAGAGTTATCTGTGATAAACCTGGAAATATAGTCTATAGACAGACTATAGAAGATTTTAAATAACAAGCTGGTGAGTAATGGTTGTTACCAATCTTGATCTCAGAGAAGAGATGAGGAAGCTGCTTTCCATAGAGAGGAAGGGGACTATGGGTTCAGAATAGTGCATACACTCTCAGACACAGTAGCCCAGGTAAGAGATGGTGCAGTCTGAGTTAGGGTGGGATGGATGGATGAGGATGGATGAGATGGATGAGGAAGAGGATGGATGTTAAAAAGCAAAAACAAAACAAAGAACTAAATAGTCCAATAAGCTGATAAATGATTGTTCTGGAGTTCAGAGGAGTGAGTTATTACTGTAAGATAACATGGTCAGGAAAGGGTTCACAGATTTGCAGGGGTCCTTGAAGGCTAGTAGTATTCAATAGATAAGAACAAAAAGAGGTTTGGGGTGAGAACATTCCAGGTAAGAGAAACAGAATGAGCAAAGGCATGGAGGTAGGAGTGCCCTTGTTGTAGGACAGTGAGTAGACCTTCCTCCATAGCATGGGAGGTTCTGATTAGAGGTAGTGGAAATAAACTAAAAAGTCATAGTGAGTCCAAATGTTGCAGGGTCTTGGAAGCAAAGCAAAGGAGTTGGATTTTTTTCCTATGGATAAGTAGGCACCATTGAAGCTAAAAGAAAATGACACAATGGAAGCAACATTTTAAGAGAGTTAACCTGGTGACCATTTGCAGGGCAGATTAAAGCATTGAAAGCCTGGAAGTCAGGGCCCAGGTAAGGTGCTGCTGAAATAATCTGGACATGGAATGACAATAAGGCTATTGCAATAATCCAACTATGAAAACACAAAGAAATGTTTTCAGAACTCCAATCATGGAATGTATAGGGTGGTACCAATGAAAAGGAAGGAATAGATGAATACAAGAGCAAATAAAGAATACAATCTACCAGGACTTGTTAGCTGCCTGAGTAGAGGGCACAGTGATTAAAGCAAAGAGGAATTGTAATTGGTGAGGTTTTGCATTTAAGTAAAGGAGAAAATAATGGAGCTATTGACCATAATAGTGAAGCCAGGATAGAAAGGGAATAAGCATTTATATTGTGCCTACTATGTACTAGGCATTGTGTTAAATGCTACAAATTTCATCTCATTTTATCCTTTCAATAACCCTGGGTGGTAGGTGCTATTATCACCCCCATTTTATGGTTGAGGATACTCAGATAGAGGTTAAGTGTTTTGTTCAGGGTTACCTGGCTAGTGAATGACTAAGGTCAGATCTGAACTCAGGCCTTCCTGATTCCAGACCCAGGGTTTATCTACTATGCCACCTAGCTGCCTTGGATGGGGAGCTGCTTTGAGGGAAAACCATTTTCTTTTAGTTTTGCCAAATTGCTTAAGTAAGAAAAGCTTCTTTTAAAAACAACAACAAAAACAAAACAAACAAAAAACCTATTCCTTCAGGTTCACAAAGCCCTTTCCTTACACAGCTCTGTGAGGTAACAGATATTTAGTCATGAAAATGACTTGCCCAAGGTCACACATTTTGTAAATGTCAGAACAGGGATTTGAACCTCAATCTTCTCACTCCAAAGTCAATCTCTTATCACTATACCTCCATGCTTCTGTTCATAAAGAATGCATTGTATTTCCTCTCTAGTCCTTCTACAATTTAGGTAATTGATCTCTGCTTTCAGCATCCCATTAACATTTCTGTTTACTGTGTTCTTAATAAGAAATCAAGTAAGGACAAAATATATTTCAGCCTTGACACATGCATAATGAATGGGCTGCTTGGGGAACGTTGGGTTATTTGTTAGTCATGTGGTAGCAATGTATTTGAAATTTTCTTTTTATTTTGAACTTGACAGATATCAGAAAACATGGCCATTTCCATACACATAGAAAAACAGAAGAAAGATGAATGATTATGAAACCATGAATCTTGATTATACTCTACTTATATTTTTAAAGTCTATAATAAATTTAAGAAGGTAATTCCAATACTATGCTGCTTGTTTTTGTCTTTTTCCTAATTTCATTCTGTTCTCTTGTGTATCTTTCATAAATGTTTCATTAATACTCTTTTCTTCTTTTTGTGGGGGGGGGAGAGGATAGAATTATTACTACTATCCCCTTTAATAAATATTCCAGAAAAAAATGTCCTCCCTTATGACAAATAAATATAATCAAGTAAAACAGATCCACATTTTAATTGTATCGGGAAATGTCTTATCTCATTCAGTGCCTCTATTTCATTACACTTCTGTTAGAGGGGGAACAATGATTAATCATCAGTCTTCTGGAGTCATAGTTAATTATTGCATTGATCAGAGGTCTTACATCTTTCAAACTTGTTTTCCTTTATGACATGGTGGTTTATTGTAGAAATAATTTTCCTGGTTCTGCTTACTTCATTCCACTTCAAACCACATAAATCTTTCCAAATTCCTCTGGATCCATCCACTTCACTGATTCTTTCAGCATAATAATATTCCATTACATTCATATACCATAATTTTAATGAAGCTCCAAATTGCTTTTCAGAACAGCTGGATCACTTCAGAGTTCCACCAACAATGTTAGTGCCATCCCACTACCCCTCCAACCATCTACCCCAGAGGCAGCCACAATATGGCAACAGAACTACCTCAGAGTCAAGGAAAGCTGGGTTGAAGCTGCCCTTCTGACACAAAGAGCCCATGTGACCCTGGGCAAGTCAATTCCTTAGCTTCTCAGCATACCAGGCAAATAGCTTTCTAAGACTTTAAGTTACAAAACAGTAGTTAATATGCATTGGTAGAGAACGTGTACTCATTTGGGAGATCTCCTTACCAGGGAAATCACAGATGTGAGCAAAAAGAAAAAATTCTACCCTTCATACAGTGCTTTCCACAGAGTAAGTTCTTAGTATGTGTAATGCAATTAACTGCATCTTCTCCAAATGCTGACCCGTATGTTGGTTTCCTGATGGCCGTTGTGGAAGCCACAGATCTCCTACAAATAAAGGTTCTGCTACCTGAGTACCAGGTTCACCTTGGGGGGAGTAGTCTGACCCTTGATGAAGATGTGGTCACATTGGTGAACACTGGGTTGAGTAATTATCTGAGATTACATAATATGTTATGTTGCCATTTCTCAAGCAAATTGGTATCAGGCAAGTTTATAGGGAATGACATAGCCTTGAGCAAAGTTATGTAGGAGGCCATATTTTGTTCTAAGAAAAGACTCAGTAAATTTAGTCCAAGTTACCTGAGATGGAAATATATTTTGTAAATTAACTACCAATGACAAAGCAATGATAAACAATTATGCAGAAAAACAAAAATAAAAAACTAGCTCTCTTATGAGGAGGCAAAATAGTCATTATTCTTTTGTGCTGAATAATGGAATCAAATGTTAAATTTGTCTTAATGAGTGTTCAGTTAAAATGGAGCCCTTATTATCCCAGGTGCAGCTTTTGCATGCAATTGGAAATCCTTGAGGTGATACTTCAGCCATGCCTGTTACTCTGGAACGCTATAAAATGCAAGGGATCACCATTGCCATTGTTATTATGGTGATTGTTGGTTTTTTATTTATAGCATACTCTCCCAAGGTTATTAGTAGCAGCAGATTTGTTTATTGAAGTATAGGACAGGAAAAAAATATTGTTACATCTGGTAGCAAGACGAATAGTGTGAAATATTTTGTCTAAGTGTAATTTTAGTCATTTGTTCACACACCAAATTAAGCACTTACAAGTAAAAGATACTAAAAGGAAATGAGATACGTATACAGGGAATTTTTATATTTGAATAATTAGTGGGGCTTTTTTTAATTGAGTAAATTGGGTGGCAGAGGGGTTTCTCTTCGGATTACCCAACACTGTATGGTATTTATTGTTTGGTCACCAAAGAGACCCCATATTATGCTATCCTAACCCATAACACTGTGATACCAGCAGCGATCATATGTCAGAATATACTAGGAAACTGACTAGGATAATGGTAGGGAGATGGAAATCTTGGATGGGACTCTGTGGTCCCCTATGACATTCACCAAGTGAATGACCTGGGAGAATATTCCCTATTCTGCTTTGGGCATCCAAGATCCCTTCCCCCAATACCACACCTGACCTCTTCCACCACCAGTGACCAGGAAAAATGGTGATGTGACATTGACTCTCTTTCTCTTTCTTATGACCTTTTCTTCCTTTGTCTTCTAATACACTTCACTTTCATAGCATTTATTTATGGTTGTTTTCCTATCTCTATGAACTCTCCCTTATGTTGTTTTGCTTTTGTTTTTGTTTTTTTGCTGACTTCTTATTCTCTTCCCATACCTTAAACATGTAGGTCCCTCAAAGTTCCTGATCCTTTCCTCTCTCTCTACAATAATACCTTGGTGATCAAAGCAATATAGTTTTGATTATAATCTTTATATATATGTAAATAAATATATCTCAATTCCCAGACTCTCACCAGACCTGTAGCCCCATATGTCCGGCTTCCCGATGGATATGTGCTCTTCAGTAAAGTGTAGACACATCAAACTCAACATGTTCAAAGGTGAATTCATCCACTTGCCCCCAAAAAACTTGTACATGTCCCTATCTTCTCCATTTTTACTAAGTTTTACTACTAAGCCTCCCCACTCACCTAGGGGCATAATCTCAAAGTACAATTAAAGACTTTGTTATCATTGAATACATCCAATCAACTGTCTAGTACTACCTACCTTCAAGATCCCTCTTGGTCTTCTCTGCAAGATCATCATCCATACCTCTATGCATGGGTATGTATACCCCTGGGTTCCATCCTTGGCCCTTTCTTCTTCTCTCTTTACACTATCTCCTTGTTGATTTCATAAATTCACATGGGTCCAAATACCATCTCTGTTCCATTGATTTAAGTGTCCAGTTTCATCTTTTTCCTGAACTCCCATCCCACTTCTCTAATTTTCTGCAGAACATCTCCTAGGAATCTCAAACTCAAACAGTCTAAAACAGAAATCATCAGCTTCCCTTGAAATTATGCTCTTCTTCCAATTTTCCTATTTCTGTCAATGGTACTACCATTCTTTCAACAACTCAGGTTCATAACCTAGGAGTCACCTTCAATTCTGCACTGTCATTCATCACTACATCCAACCAGTTGCCAAGTTTTGTTGATTTTTTTCTTCAAAATATCTCTTACATCTATACTATTCTTTCCACTCACAATCATTACCATCTTAATTTACCATTAATAGCCTTTTAACTTATTTTCCTCCATATGTTCCCAAAGTGGGAGATACCACCTCATGGGGGTGCTGTAATGCTTGTAATGATTTGGGGGGGGCAGTAGTAGTCTCAGGTATAATTGAAGGGAGTTGAATAAAAATAAGGGGGAGGTAGAAGCATGAGGAAAGAAAAGAAGATAATTTTTGAAAAATTATTTGTACACATTTCATCTGTTGTGTAATAAAATTAAAATAGTAGTGATTACATCATTTTCCAAATAAGCACACAAAATGCAAGTTATAACCCATCAGTGGTCAACTTTGCTGACAGGTCTTAACAAGCAAGTGTTGTCAGGTGAGCATGTCTTACATTGCCAAGAAGTCCAACATGCATCAGTACGAATATGTGCATGTAATGATTTGTTTACAATATGATACTATACAGTTACATGACACAATATTGTTTCATCAATATTTCAACACAGGAAAACACAAATTTATAATAAATTATTAAATTTAAGATGTATCATTTTTTAAAAAGCTTATATTTTTTGAAATGATGCAATTTTTAAAAACTGTTAAAGGATTGAAGAAAATAGGTTTCCAGGAAGGTGCTGAGTAATTTTTTTTAAGTTGGCAGCAGGCCATATAATTTTGGTAAGCTCTGATCTACACTGATGCCAAATTCATGTTCCTATTGCCCAGGTTTGATCATGGCACCACTCTGCTTAAGATGCCTTAGAAACTTCCCATTGTCTTTATGATAAAATATAAACTTTTCTGATTGCCATTTAAAGCCCTCACTGTATGATCCCAGTCTATGTGTCCCCCTCAAACACTTTACAATCCAGCCACATTGGTCTACTTGATACCACCAACTCCTACCTCCATGTCCTTCAATAAACTGTGCCCCATACCTGCAATGATCCCCCTCCTCACATTACTCTCTTGGAAATGCTGCCTCCTTCAAGAGGCCTTTTCTGTTTTTCCCATTTGTTAGGTCTCCATCACTGTATATATATTTTGTCTATATCCTGTATTTACTTATTGTGAACATATTTTATCTCCCCAGTAATATGTGAGGCTCTCAAAGACCATGTTGGTCAAATTTTGTGTGTATCCACAAAACTTGGCACCATGCTCTGCACAAAGTAAGCACTCAATGTATGTATGTTGATTGATTAAAGCCCTGTCAATGCTTCCTTTGTGGTTTATCTCACAGGGTCCCCTGATTCTCTATTCCCATAGCAACCACTCTCATTTAAACCCTTGCTTTTTCTTGTCAGTATCATTGTTAATATGCTATTAAATGATTCTTCTACTCTAAGTATTTTTCATTTCTAATCCATCTTCCACACAGCTGTCAGAGTAATATAGCTCTGAATACATCACTCCTATGCTCAAAGACCTTCAGCAACTCCCTATTATCTAATGAACAAAGAATAAATTTCTGATCCTGGCATTCAAGGTCATTTTTAGACCTGAATCAACATATATATATATATATATATATATATATATATATATATATATATATATATATATATATATACTTACACAAAATTCTAGCCAGACCACACTATTTTCCTAATTGATCTTGTCTTACCCAAGAGAAAGAGCCCTGGACTTGGAGTCAGAGGGTTGATCCAAATCCTGTCTCTTCTTACTATTTGTAAGGCATTGGTCAAGTCCTTTAACCTTTCCTAGCCTGTTTCCTCACTTTGTTCACATCATTTGTTGTGCCTCAAATGGACTCCCAACTCCCTCCTTTGAAGTCTTCATGTCCCTTCCAGCCCCAGCTCAGGTGCCATCTCCTCCATGAGACCTTCCCTGATGACCTACACCATCCTCACACAATAGGAAAGTGATTACATGCTTCTCAAATCTATAGAACTTTGTATGACCCTCTCTGCTTTTTTATTTTGTTGTTCTTTTAAGTCATGTCCTATTCTTTGTGACCCCATTTGGGGTTTTCTTGGCAAAGATACTGGAGAGGTTTGCCATTTCCTTTTCTACCTCATTTTACAGATAAGAAAACTGAGGCAAATGGGGTTAAGTTACCCAGGGTCACAAAGCTAGTAAGTGGTTGAGGCTAGATTTGAACATGGGAAGAGGAATCTTCCTGACTCCAGGCCTGGCATTCTATGCCCTATGGTTCCACCTAGCAGTTCTCTTTTTGTTTTAATCTTACTCTCCCCTTGTATTGTAAATATTTATTAACCTGAACTTACCCTTTGATAGGTTGTAAGCTTCTTGAGGACAGGATCCATCTATGAGGCAATGTCATATGCTGGACAGAGTCAGAAGTCTGAGGTTAGGGTCCCTGCTCTCTGGGACCTTGGGGAGTCATTGAACTTCTGTAGACCTCAGTCTCTCATCTATAAAATGAAGGGGTTAGATTAGAAAACTGCTAATGTTGCTTCTAGTTCTAAATATGTGATCCTTCCTTATGTATAATCCCTTTGTGTGTTCAATGTTTGTTAAGTAAAATTGGAGGAGAGGGAAAGGAAGATGACAGGAGGAGGGGATCAGGAAGGAAATGTCAGACATGGATCATGTACCTACAATGGGCATCTAATTAGCCAAACTCATGGCAGGACCCTTTCTAGAGAATCTGAGGAGCACAGTACCATAAGGAATTTAGAGTCAGAGAACCTGGATTCAAATGGTGTCTTTCTCATGAACTACCTGTGTGGCCTTGGAAAAGTTATCTAACTTCTCTGGGCCTCCATTTTTTCCACTTCAAAATGAGATCATTGAACTAGATGACCTTAGAGATTTATTCTTGGAGTAAGGGAGATGCCTTAGTGAATAAGCACAGGGCCTGGAGTCAGGAAGATCTGAATTCATATTTAACCTCAGATACTTACTTGCTGTGTGGCTCTGGACAATTACTTCACCTCTGCCTACCTCAGTTTTCTCAAATGGAAAATGGGAATAATAGCTGTACATTGCAAAGTTGTGAGGATCAAGTGAAATAATATTTGTTAAGCTCTTAGCACAGTGCCTAACACATAATAGGCACTTAACAAATGTTTTTTTTTTTCCATATTCCATTTTAAAATCTATGATTAGAAAAAAGGATGAGGGGTAAGAAAACAAGCACTCATTAAGCTCCTGCTTAAGCACTGTGCTAAGAGCTTTACAAATATCCCATTTGATCTCCACAACAACCTCGGCAGGTAGGTGCTATGATGATCCCCATTTTTACAGTCAAGGAAACTAAGGCAGAGGTTAATGAGCTTGTCCAGAGTCATATAGCTAGGTAGTTAGTGTCCCGGGCAATATCTGAAGTCGTCTTCCCAGCTCCAAGCCTGGCACTCTCTCCACTGAGCTGCCTGGGAGACAGGACTAAGGAACATAAAAGCAGAGGAAATTTGGGGATAAATATGCAGGAAAGATAACAGAAATTAGTCAATGGTATAAAAAAATTAAGAAGTCTTTGGCAGAAGATGTTCGGTAACTAGATCAAACAATCTACATTTTGCTAGGATTTGGCTTTTTATATATAGTATCCCAAACAGCCTTTGTGTTGTTTTAAGCTAGTCAGGCTTAAAGAGCTTAACGCTGTACTAAGACTTTTGGGACACCCTGAAAAACTTTGAGCAAATTACCTGACTGTGATAAAGGAGATATGATCTGATAATAAATATGATACAATAAATAATATAATGTAGTATACCGTATAATATAACCAATATAACAGGATATAACAATGTACTATAACATAGTACAAAGTAACATGACATGACATAACATGATGTAATGTGATATCCTATCATATGTGATATGGTATGATATGAGATGTGATGTGATATGGCATGGTATGATGTGACACATCATGACATGATATGACATGACATGGTATGTATGGCATGGCATGGCATAGTATGGTATGGTATGGTATAATATGCAGCTAGGTGGTACAGCAGGTAGAGAGCACTGGGCTTAGAATCAGGAAGACTGATCTCCATTAATTCAAGTCCAGCTTCAGACACTTGCTAGCTGTGTGACCCTGGACCAGTCATTTAACCACATTTGCCTCAGTTTCCTCATCTGTAAAATGAGTTGGAGAAGGAAATGGCAATCCACTCCATCGTCAATCGTCGCCAAGAAAACCCAAATGGAGTCTTGAAGAGTCAGACACTGTTTTGGCTGAACTGATAGAATAGGATAGAGTAGAATAGAATCGAATAGAATATAGTATAATGACTTCTGTTATAGAAAATCATTTCTCCATCCTTCTTCTGATACAGTGAATAGAGCACTGGATTCAGAGTCTGGGGACCTGAGCTCAGTTCTTGGCTTTGCTACTTACAACCTGTGAGATCTCAACCAAGTTCTTTAACTTCTCTGTGCCTCAGTTTCCTTATCTGCAGAATGAGGAGACTGGACTCGATGACCTCTAGGGTTCCTTCAAGCTCCAATCTATGAATCCATGACCCAGTCTTTCAGGGGAGGGGGAGGAATATGAGGATTTGTGACTTAGAACAGGTTCATTGCTTACCTTCAAAGGAATAAAGAGGTTGGACCCTTATATCCCTACTAACTCAGAAAGCCATGATGAAGACAGCTGATCAGGATGACACCAAACAGATTTGTAGGTCAGAGCTCCTCCCTTTCATAAGACTGCTTTATTAACCTCCATTCTTCAGTCAGTCTATGGGGCCTCCTGAGAGTCTCTTTTATTTTTTTCAGTGAGGCATTGAAAAGAAAACCTTCCCTTGATCCCCAGAGGTGGGAAGGTGGAGAAGAGATGGCACAACCTCTTTCTATTTCTGTTCAATTCTACAGATTTTTTCCTTTTTGCTGATCCTAGATGCAGCTCAAGAGACTGAGAAATTTCCCCAAATTTCACCATCTTACTTGGTCCTCTCAATATTCTATTCTAGCCTGTAGGCTGGTTTCATGTGTCATTTCTAATCGATGCTTTTTATTTTAGAGAATGTCACATGTTGACCTAGCCTATCTGTCAGTGACATTCAATTCAACAAATATTTAAGCTCCTCCTGTAAGTCACTGGGCTAAGTTCTGGTTATCCAAAAGCAAAACAAAACAGAACTCTACAAACAATCCCTGTCCTATTAGAGCTTTACATTCTACTGAAATGAAATCTTTACTGTTTGTTCCAACTAATTTCCATATGTGTAGTTCCAAAATCCAGTTCCCATCTGGTCTAACAAGTATTTGTTGAGTACTTACCATGCTCAAGGGTCTGTACTAAGATTAGTCTAGAATGACAGAAACAAAAAACACACAGAAGAACAAGCAAACAAAAAAGGGTTATCCCCTGTCCTCAGAGAGCTTCCATGTTACTGGAGTGGGGAAGGGTAAAACATACAAGCACAGAAGTATACACACAACAATAAAGAGGGTGTCTTACAATGAAATAAGTGCTAGCAACTTTGGTTAGAGAACAAATCGCATGGTGACATAGCTGCTTCTGCCAAATGATGTAATTGTCCAAAAGCTTGGCAATCACCTTGTGCCCATCAGCAGAAAGGACTTTCCTACAGCATTTTGGTAAACATGGCCAGTCTCCCCAATCAAGTTACTTTTGAGGCAGACAATACAGAGAGTGCCAAAGAGTTGTAATATGTTTCCTTGACTAATGAATAGGCAATTTCTTGTCACTCAAATCCTTACTTCCACTAAGCTAGTAGTATTAGTATGCCTCATTGGGAGAAAAAAGGAAGATGAGGGAAAGGTTCTGTGACTTTATTCTGCCTTCCAATCATCCTCGGCGCACACTGAAAGTGAACCCTACTGATTGGCACAATTTCTACTGGGCTTCATTTCCCAGAGAGCTTTCTACTAGTTAGCCAAACCAGTGTGAGCTATAGCTGCTTACATCCTGCGTGGAGTAGTTAAGGCTCTAAGATCGGGTCATCCAACACAGTAGGAGCCTACCACAGAACTCAGTACTCTAAGAAAAATGAAATGAAGAATTGCTGGGGCTCAGCATTCATGTTCTTTGAGAGGGAGACTTCAAGAGCCCAGCATATGAGTCTTTTATATATATCAGTCAAATGAAATGGTAGAGATTTCATTATAATTTACAGATTGTTAGCATTTATTCAGAATGAGTCTCTGTTATATCATTGCAATTCATCCCTTTAACAAACATCACTGAGGCTCTACCATATATACAAGACACTGTGCTAGGCACTGAGAGGAGATGCAAAGATGAATAGGACATGGTTTCAGCCCTGAATAAACTTAGTCCCCAAATTAAGATGACAACGTTTCTCAATTGACTCTTTATTGGCATTCACATTCAGGACAGGTTATTCCTAATTATCAGAAACAAAAGTCAGAGATTAAATGTAATGGAGTTTTCTGGCTTTGAGGAAATGTTTTCTCCCAAAGCATTTAGCAAACCACAGAACCTGGACATGCAACCAAGTTGGTGTCAGAAGGCAGCAGCTTAAAGTCACAGAGAAAGGACTTGGAACCCAGGCCCATAATGTAGACAGAAATGGAGCTGTGACTAAAGATTTCATTGATATCTATCTCTGTCTCTCAGTTTCTGTCTCTGTGTCTCTGACTCTGTTCCTCTTCCTCTCCGTCTCCCTCTCCCCACCACCAACTTTGGAGCAAATCCTAAGGGAAAAAAGGGAGGAAGGGAGGAAGGAAGAAAGGGTTGTTAGCCTCTCTTCTCTGCCTCCATTGCCCAACCTTCTTCAACTTTGGGGACCCAGTGCTCTCCACGATGTGGTCAGAGGCAATGTGTGCCCTTTCCCAGGGATTTTTATCCTTTTAAGTCTCATCTTACAGATGAGATGACTGAAGAGAGTGAGGGGAACTGACTTGTTGGAGCAAGCCCCCTAAGCCAGGTCTTCCGCTCCCAATTCTAGCTCTTTCCCCATAGCCCCGCACTGCCTCTCCTGTCCCCAGGTACTTGGCTGTCCTCTTCAACTGTTGCAATTCTTGCAGCACCTTCCAACTAAAAAATGCTTAAGTTTAGCACAAATCCCTAAACTATTGCCATAGGAAGGAAGGAACAAGCATTTACATAGTACCTACTGCATGCCAGATTCTACACTGTTCTTTTTCACAAATATTATCTCTTTTGATCCTCACAACAGTCCTATGAGAGTAGACGCTATTATTATCCCCCTTTTACAGGTTAAGGAAATAGAAGCTAATAGAGATTAAATGACTTGCCCAAGGTCACACAAGCAGCAAATATCTGAGGCCACATTTGAATTCAGGTCTTCCTGAACTCTATTCACTCAATTCACCAGCTGCCTCAAGGAGCTGCCTCTGCAGAATAAATCATCCTAAAGATATTTATCTGCATGCTTAACTTAAGAAATTTGGCTAAGGAAATAGTCTTGTGGTGCCCATATTTCTGTGAGTTTGTTTTAAAAGACTTCTAGACCTCTGTTGCTGTATTGTTCAGTCATGTTTGACTCTTTGTGACTCCATTTGGAATTTTCTTGGCCAGTATTGGAGGGATTTGCCATTTCCTTCTCCAGCTCACTTTACAGAGCTGGAAACTAAAGCAAACAGGGTTAAGCGATTTGCCCTGAGTCACTCAGCTAATAAGAGCCTGAGGCTGGATCTAGAACTCAGGTCTTCCTGATTCCAAGACTGGCACTCTATCCATTGCAGCCCTCAGCAGCCAGGTAACTCATATAGACCTAATCTTTGGTTCTGAAGCACTGGAAATAAAATTAGGGCCAATATGTGGAAGTTACAGAGGTGGATTTAAGCTTAAGAGAAGGAAAAATTTTCTAGCAATTAGAGCTGACTAAGGTGGCCTCAAAAGGTAGTGAGTCCCTCCTCCCTAGAGGTGTTCAAACAATAACTGAATGACCACTTAAAGTAGTGATGTGGAGGGGATGCTTATTGAAGTACAAGTGAGGCAAGATGGATCCTGAGGTCTGCCCCCACTCTGAATGGTAGAGAGAGAGCCAGAGTTAAGTCAGGATCTGAGTTCAAGGCCTGTCTCATACACTTATTAGCTACCATGGATAAATTGCTTAAGTGTTAATCTCTGCTTCAGTTCCCTCATCTGTAAAATGAGGGGATTGGCCTAGATCACCTCTGGGGTTCCTTTTAGCTCCAAATCTCTAATCTTGTCATTTTGTTCTTCTGTTGTTTCAGTCATGTCTGATTCTTCATGACCCCATTTGGGGTTTTCTTGGCAGAGACTCTGGAGTGGTTTGCCATTTCTTTCTCCAGATCATTTTACAGATGAGGAAACTGTGGCAAACAAGGTTAAGTGACTTACCCAGGGTCACACAGTAATGTGTGTCTGGTGCCAGATTTCAATTTAGGAGATGCGTCTTCCTGACTCCAGGCTGGCACTCTATCCAGCGTTCCACCTAGCTGTCCCAATCCTGTGATAATCCTACAATCCTTTATCTGAAAGCTTTGTCTTCTACTAAAGAACTGTCCAGCACCTCAGATCAGGTGAGAAGTTAATAAGAGAGGATGAGCACTGTTTCCAGAGCCCAAGAAATCACTGTTCATGCAATTTCCTGCTCTATCTACAGGGAAGAATGGACCCAATGGGAGACATTCCACAGTGAGATTTGGGATCTTCTTCCACTGTTTCTTTTCAGGAGTCCACTCGATAACCTTTCAGCTACTTGTCTGTGGAACTGGGGGGGTAGAGGAGGATATTGGTGCTTCTCAGGGATGAGGACATGTTCTCTACTGGTACAGACTGCAAACCTTTAGAAAAGAAAGTCATACTTTACTATCCCAAATGATTCTTGACGATGTCTTTCTGTAAAATCAGCAGTGAATATCTACCTGACCCAACTTGCTACTAGAGGCTTCCTCTAGTTCTTTTAATATTTTAAGAACCAGAGCAGTGTATGGGCCTCTTTCTCTTGACTGGTCCAGCCTTCCTAAATCTGGGTCTCGACTTACAAGGTCAATTCTTTTTGTACTATACCATCCTTCTCCAGCATGGCTCATGCTGCCTATTAAAAATACAACTCTTCCAAGAATGTTGGTTTGTTCAGAATTTGGAGTGTTGTTTTGGTGGTTTGCATTCAAAAAGTTCTGTTTCCTAGGGTAGAGAATATTCAAAGATTGAGAGAGCAAGCCAATGTTGACTCTTAGAAGAAGTTACTGGAATCTACTTTTTTGAGGTCATCAGATTAAAAGCAAAAAAGAAAGTTGAGCATTTTAAAAGGCCTTGAAGTGTGTGGATACCA
This sequence comes from Petaurus breviceps papuanus, assembly GCF_028583685.1. Taxonomy (NCBI): domain Eukaryota; kingdom Metazoa; phylum Chordata; class Mammalia; order Diprotodontia; family Petauridae; genus Petaurus; species Petaurus breviceps. The sequence continues at coordinate 4,724,124 of NW_027185903.1, read as the reverse complement.
CCTGCCTAAGTTCAATTAATGAGCTCTGCTTATTCTAGGAGTCATTTACCATTAGCCAGATCACTCCCACTAATGTTATAATTGAACAGATAATGTTGACACTGTCTCAATTTTGAACTGTAGCCATAACTCACACAAAAATTATAAAACTATATGATTTTTCTCTCTGGATAAAAAGGAACATTTTAACTATGATATCTGTAAAAACATTTTCAAGTCACTGAAGCTAAAGGAAAAAAATTATCAATTCACCTTTACATAGAGCTTGAGTGTTACAAAATGTTTTCTATAGATTATCCCATTTGAAATTCTCAACTTATTTTATTTATAGTTATATACTGTACTATACATTCAACAAGTGGGACATACTTAGGAGAAAAGGCTATAAAGCTGGGTTAGTCTTACTTACCCAGAATAATATAATTAGTTACAAGTGAGACTGAGATTCAAATTCAAGTCTTCCAACTTGAAATCTTGTGATCATTCTACTAATGGTTCAATATTGTCTTATTCCATTCTCTAATTCCTAATCCTACTCCCAAAGCTCACTGTGATTTCCTGCTTACCTTGTTCCCTTCCCACCTTCTCCCCAACCAAATGATAACAGAACAACAAGCCTATATTGCATTTGAGTCCCTATAAAATTCTTCTTTTTTAAATCCCCATCCAGACCTTCTACATGATTCCTCTCTGCTGCCTTTTCAAATTGACCCCCACAGTTCATTTAAACAAAGATAAGTTGTTTAAAAAAGAAAAACTGAATTTTTGCATTATCCATCCTGGTTGAGTCACACTATTCTGATGAGGAAAGTTCTAATATCAAGAAGCTTGACTAATTAACAGTTACCACCATGGATCATATCTAGATAACCCAAGCCTGAAAGTCCAATGGTTTGGGACTCTCTCCTCTTTTGTTAAGATTAATGACCTATATTTATGCAATGGGCAGGGTAGAACTGGCAAAAATTGGGGGGGTTGGGGGGAAAAGATCTGGTCTCTTCAAGCTCTCAGGATACTTCTAGTTTTCCACATCAAGAGAACAGGCACGAGCAAAGATTATCTTCCTTCAGGCTCATGAAGGGAGAAAGAACAGGAAGACAGCTCCATGTGGAATTTAGATCATGTCTTTATGCTTAAATACTTCAGGGATTCCCACTTTGGGTGAGATTCTCTTTCTTGGTAGAAGGAGCTATCTCACTCCCAGTGAGAAAACTTCTTCGGTCTGTATTGTCCAATATGTATTTTCATATGTATATTTTCTCCAATTTCTATTTTGCTATCAAATCAGGTAATTTTTTTTTTTGCTATTTGCTATGTGTGTTCATTGTGAAACTACTCTACTATTTGGTGGGAAGGAAGTCAAGCTTTGTATATAAAGCTTAGGGTTTCCCTTTTCTGTATTTTGGAACAGTGATTAGGAGTTTATCTTGAACCTAAAATCACTTCCCAATGAGTAATAATATTTAAGGAAATAGATATAATCCAAACATGGTGACCCTTTTATCTGAGGAGAACAGAGTAGCCAAGCTCTAGCCTTACTGTCCTGGCAGGAATTCACGTGTCCCTTGGAGAAGACTTGGAAGAAGAGATGCTAGAGATGTCTATTTCTGACTCCCTGGGAGCCACACACAACAGCCCCCTGCCATTATTACATCTGGTATAGATTTACTTCAAGGGTTTTCCTTTGGTGCCTTGGAGACATGTAAAGGCTTTGGAAGTCATTGGAGAGAAATTTAGGAAGCATGCCTACCCCTAAGAGTCAAAGGAACAGGCTCTATCAATTAGACTACCAACAGAGACTAGGGTACTACTCTCTTCTTCACCATCTTTCTTCAAATGATTTTACTATTTATAATTTTATGTTTTTGTGCTTCCCTTTCTCTATTTATAACAAGGACATTAAGGTCTTAACCTCCTTATTGAAAAGCTCTCCAAAATCTTTCCCTAGAATTAATCTTAACATAAAAGCAGCTAGCACAGCCTCATGGAGCTAGGGAGGTGTTTAGTAAATTGTCATTGATGGTAGAAATACAAAAGTACATTGGGGGTCAGTGGTAGGATAAATGAACCCATTCTAAGGAAGTGTGGTATAGTGGAAAGGACATGAAATCAGAGGATCCTGTCTCTAGCATTAATTATCTACATGATGTTAGGCAAATGGCTTGATGTCTCTAAGCCTTGGCTTCCTTATATTTAAATTGTAAGTGTTGGAGAATGAGACTGGACTAAATGATCCCTAAGGTTCTTTCCAAACTTCAATTCTATGTCCAGGGTGTGACCAAGAACAACCTGAAAATGTCTCTTTATACAAGGTATGGATATCCCAATTGAGTTAAGTAATAGGGAAGTGCTATAAAGTAGAAAGAGCACTAGACCAGTTCAGTATGGAAATGGGTTCAAACTCGACCTTCAACCCTTAGGAACATTTGACCTTGGGCAATTCACTCTGGTCTGGACCTCTGTTTTGTCACCTGTAGAACAGGAATAGTCCTTCCCCTTCTCTTAGATTTTATTGTGAAGCTGAGCCAGTCCACAAGCCAGGCAGAGATCAGAGCTGAGGACACTATGCTTAGAGAGAACCAATGAGTCTCTGGTGAGTGCAACCTGTGGAGCTGCACAAGGAACCCTCGGGATGCATAGGCTTTACCTGGTCTACACTCCATCAAAAAGCTAGTATCAATGATTCACTTATACATGTACATGTTGTGTAATTCCCCTCTCCCTAAAATAGAACATAAGTTCCCTGAGGGAAGGGACAATTTCTTTACTGTATTTACATCCCAGAACCCAGCACAGTGCCCAAGAAAGAGGAGGCACTCAATAAATGCTTGTTGTTCTCAGTGAGGATCAAACCTTGAATAGGAGAATTTCTTCAGACCTTTCTTGATCAAAACCTAGTCTAGAGTAACATTTCTCAGTCTTTTTGGTCTCCGGACTCTTAAAAATTATTGAGGACTCCAAAAAGCATTCATTTATATGGGTTATGAACAGCTAGGTGGCACAGTGGATACAATGTTGGGATTGTAGTAAGGAAGACCTGAGTTCAAACCCAACCTCAGACACTATGTGACACTGGGCAAGTCATTTAACCCTGTTCACCTCAGTTCCCTCATCTGTAAAATGAGTTAGAGAAAGATATGATAAACCACTCCAATATCTTTGCCAAGAAAACCCAAATGGAGTGGACACAACTGAAACTGAAACAGTATGTGGGTTATATTTATAAATATTAATTTACCACATTCAAAATTAAAATTGATTTTAAAAATTTGAAATATTTATTGACTAATTTATTTTGAAATAATAAACCAATTCATTACATGTGCAAATAAGCAGCATATTTTTATGAAAAAATATATAGGCATATATATTCCTAAACAAAAAAAAATGTGGTTTTACAAATTTTTGCAAATTTCTTTAATGTCTAGCTTAAAAGAAGATAGCTTAATTCTCATATCTGCTTCTGCATTCAATCTCTTCAAATATATTATTTTGGTAGGGTATATGAAAAAAAATATGGCCTCACCTAGATATGTAGTTGAAAAAAGGAGGAATATTAACATCTTAGTATTATTATGAAACTAAGTTTCACCCTGGTGACCCCCTGAAACTCTTTTAGGGAGCCCCAGAGGTTTGAGGACCACATTTTAAGGCTGTTGGACTGGGGGTTCTTTTTTTTTTAATTTGTGGATTAAACAAACATTTCCTTAATATGATATAACAAAAAAAAAAAGATTATTGCACATGAATTTGCAAATCCATTATGTACAACCTTCAAAGATATAATAAAGTTATCATGCAAATTTCCCTTTTTTCTTCCCCTCCACCTTAGAGATGGCCACCTTTAAATACAAATAGGTATGCATGTGTATGTGTATATTATATATATATATATAATTACTCTATATACACTTCTGTTTATCAGTACTTTCTGTGAATGCAGATGGTATCTTTCTTCATATGTCCTTTATAGTGAATTTGGATATTTATAATTTACAAAATAATTTATTTACTCAAAGTTGTCCTTAAAACAATATTGATGTTAGTTTATACGATGTTCTCTTGCTTCTGTTCACTTTGCTCTTCTTCATTTCTTTATATCATTATTGTCTGGGGGTTCTTAATCTGGTGTCTCAGACTCCCAAGACTTTCCATCGATGAACATGCATGGAAAAAATTACATCTGTCTTGCCCTTAGCCTCAAACTGAAATCCAGCTCTAACTTCTCATTTTCTTCACTATTTAAAAACATTATTCTGAGAAGGCATCCATAGGCATCACCAGAAGACCAAAGGGGTCCGTGACACAAACTGACCTAAACTTATGATCCTATTGGTGATTGTAGCCCTTGGACAGAAATGTGGCTTCTAAATTTAGCTTGGCAATATGGCTTATAATTGGGTCCATCAGTCTCTTTGGGCAAACCAGAGAAATGGCTTTCCCTTACCATAGAGACAATTTGCCCTTTAAACCCAAGGAACAGATTTGGTTTATCTTGGCAAAAGTGTCCTCCCATATGCCTTGTGCCTGGCCTTGGCATGCAGAATTTCTGCGAATCACCTGAGCCAGCCTTGCATGTATAGAACAGGGAGGGGAAGGGGAAAGTGAGAAATGACTGTCCTAGTGCACCCAACTAACTGATCAGTCTTTCTCCTAAATCCTAAAGGAGTGGAGGGGAAGCTCATTCTGTTACCCCATGCTTCTTTTGCATGCACAAAAAATAATCTTGCTATTTTATCCATGAAGAAAAGCCCACAGGTGTGTGATAAGGACCTTTGTTCCAATGGGAAAGCAAGCAGCCAGACACATCCTTCTTTAGAAGGAATTGATGTTCACTCCCCCAGCCTTCCAAGTATCCCAGCTGCTGCTCTGCTCATCTCTGCACTGCTAAAGGCATTGCTTACTTCAGAAGGAAGCATTCTGTTCAATGTACCACATGCTGGACAGGGAGAATTTCCCTTCTCCTTTTAAAAAGAGATAAAAGGAAAGTTTCCCAGGCTCCATCTGTTCTCTTTTAGCTGTCAGCAAAGGCACAGGGATGCTGATGATTTATTCAGAGAGGGTGAGTGACTTGGATTGAGGGTCTCTTAAAATGCTTTTTCCTATTCCTCCTCTTCCCTCATCCTCTTGCTAGGCTTTCTCCCCCATCCCTCTTAACCCCACTTACCACCAAAGAAACCTGACTCCAGCTTGGATAGATGACCACAGTTATAAGCATAGTGTGTCTGCTAGTGTGCACATATGGCAATGTTAATCTGCTTGTTCAGTCTGGCAGAAACCCAACTGTAACGAAGAGGAGAAAGGGCTGTAGTCTGGTACAGTTGAAGGTGTTTAATAATGTATTCCATCTCTTTGTCTCTTTTTTTTTTGGTCATCTCACATTAAATTACCCTTGGCTGGGACATTGAATATTGAAGGGGGAGTATTTTTTCAAACCTCTCCTTTCTATCTATATTTACCACATGCCTGATTATTTCCCATAACCTAAAACCTCTCTACTACTCTCTTTCTCCCATGCAATTCTACTGGAGGGTATTGGCTTTAAGCTTCCTGGAACTTTGTAAAAAATAAACTTACTCAGAACCCAAATACTTCCTTCTTGATATAAATTCTGCAGGAAGAACAATCATTAGGACCCTAAAGTGCAAACAATGGTGTAGTAGAAATAGTATTGACCTAGAAGTCAAGAAACTTGGGTTCTAGTCTTGGCCCTGCCACTTAAACCTCCATGAAGCTCAATTTCCTTTTCATTAAATAAGATTTGGTATGAAAATCAAATGAAATGAAATGAAATGAAATAGGGGAAACACTTTGATAAACTATAAAGAGTTATTCAAAATATGAAATAGTATTATCATTATTCAATTCAAACTTAACAGATATTATTAAACATCTATTACATTCAAGATACCTGTGTTAGACGCTAGGAGACAAATCTGAAAAATGACATCATACCTTCCCTCAAGAAGCTTGCAATCTAATGGGGAGATATAAGGTATATCCACAATCAAATATGATGTAAGGTAGAAAATATTATCAGGGCAAAAGGAGATATTCCATTAAAGTGCTAAGTAGAACATTTGAGGAGAGAGAAATGGCTTTCAGTTGGGCAGATGAGAGAGGCTTCATGGAGAAAGCCTTTATGTGCCTTAAAGCAATATTACCATCCCCACCACCACCATCACGCTCATTATTGCTTCCCCAGCATCTGGAGTACTAGCAAGGAATCTCAGATTGCTGTGGAACATCATTATTCTCTAATCCATAACTGGAAATATTGCTTACCTGGACACACACACAGCCATAAAAAGATCGTGGATGGTAGCTCTGCATTTGGAGTCAAAGTCCTTGGGTTCAAATCACCTAGCTGCCTAGGTGGCTAGTCACTTAACCTCGCCGGGTCTCAGTTTCTTCATCTGTAAAAAATAATTATACCGCATGGTTTCTAATGTCTTTTGTAGTTCTATGGCCCTATGATCCAAGAAATGTTATACCCTTATGATCCATATGAAAGAAAAACAAAAGGGGAGGGGGAGAAGAGGAAGAGAGGAGAGGGAAGAACAAGAACGGATAATGAACTTGTTTACAGACTTTAAAAAAGTTTTGCAATAATAAAAATGATGCTAAGAAAATCCCTTTTCAGATTCCCCTCTTGTCAAATATGTTTATTTTTATAACTGCCATGGAGGTTGCTGAAATGGGTGCTGTTAGACCAGGCAAACCTTTGGGATCTGAGGAATCTGTGGGTTCTATCAGGTCAAGAGGCATAATGCAGAAGGAAGTCAAATGTAAATATCCCAAAAGTAGAAAATCCAGAAAGCAAATTCCATGACATGAGTCCCTGTTCAGATTCACCCCCATCCCCACCCTATCTCTATGTCTTTTTGCTTTTGTCTTTGTCTCTCTCTGTCTCTGTCTTTATTTCTCTCTCTCTCTCTCTCTCTCACTATCACACACTCTTTCACACACTCCCACACATAGTGACACTAGTGACACTAAGAATCATTAACTTGATGTTGGGTTAGATTCTTAATATTTGCCAAGAATTCTGGGTTTCTTTGGTCCAGGTAAAAATCGGGCTGTAGAGACCATGTGAAACTATTGGTCTGGTGGATTTCTGATTGCCCTACTTGCTGAATACACTAAGGTCATGTGAAAAGGGATTTTTAAAATTTTTTATTGTCGATTGTCAGGGCCAGTGCTATCAAATTCAAACAATAACAGATTCCTGTGGACTGCATTTTTCAACTTAGAAAACCACAAATTGACATTGTGTTCTGTTGTATTTTTGTTTACTTTGTTAAATATTCCTAGTTACATTTTAATGGGGTTCAGGCTACACTGAGAGTGCTACAGCTGGCAGTAGCTCACATGTAGACTATCAGCCTTGGCCTGTATTTGACACCTCTGTTTTAGACTTAGGAAACGTTAATGACGTATGTCTCCCCTAAGAGAATGTGAAGCTTCTTGAGTAATATGGTTGTACTTTCATCTTTGTGTCTCTACCACCCACAGAGGTAGCATGGCAGAGTCCACAGAGGCTGACCATGAAGCCAAAAAGAGCTGGGTTCAAGTCCCAGGGCAAGTCACTTAATTTCTCAGTGCTCTAGGAGACTCTCTAAGGCAGCAAGTTTCAGAAAAGGTGTTGACGGTCATTGGCACAGAGAGTCTCCTCATGGGGGAGTAGCAGGTCCAGCCTCTGTGGCCTCCACTGAGCACAATGCCTGACACATTGTTCAGTCCCATCTGACTCTTCATGACCCCATGAACAAGTTCATAGGGTCTTCTTGGCAAATATACAGGAGCAGCTTGACCTTCTGTAGGGTGTCCCTGTATTACAGATGAGGAAATGAGGCAAATCGAAGTTAAGCTACTTGCCCAAAGTCATATAGCTAATAAGTGTCTGAGGCCAGGTTCAAACTCGGAGCTTCTTAATTCCAGATCCAGCATTCTATCCACTGAGCCATGTAGCTACCCCAGTCTGGCTCATATTAGGTGCCCAATAAATGGCAAACATTTATTGATTGATTGATTCCAAACTAAAATGTCTCAGTCCCTTGCACCTTGATGGGGTTTTCAAACCCTTTCCCCTCCCTCTCCCTCTAATTAATTATTCATTAATTAATTGTCACAGATAAAGAGGGAATAAATAATATGCGAAAGGGCACATAATAACATAGCATCAGGATCAGAATGAAGTTTGGGTCTCCTAACTTTGAGGCCTGAGCTTTTTCTTCTCTACTAAACTATCCTGACAATTGGCAGAATAAATTTGGGACAAAGCAGTAGGGAAACTGGAGATGAGCATCCCACATCTACGAATCCTCACTCTCTTCTTGCCAGCCCTCCTGCCCCAGCTTCCCCTACAGAAAGCCTCAGACTAGAGACCATGCCCTAGCAGCTCCAGACCTTTGACTTGTCTTGCCTTCCAGACAGGTGAATGCCTCACCTAACCTGCCATCATCTGGGCAGCCCCAACCATGCTTTGCATTATACCCTACCTCTCGTCTCGCCAGCTGCCCTTCCACCATGAATGCATGTAACCATCATGCCATTCCCTCCTGTTTCTTTCTCCATTTCAAGACACATGATGAAATCAGTTCCACCCTCGCTATGGTACCATGTATCCCATCTGTAACTTTCCAAATTATCCCTGGGCACTACTCCGAAGGTGTACGTCACCCCCCCCCCCATTAGAATTTAGTAATTCCTTGAGATGAGGGACTGTCTCCCCTTTTATATTTGTCATCAACTAGGCCACCCACTAATATTAAATACTACCTTTGTGTAGTGGTTTTGTTTCCCCCTCCTAAGGAAGGAGACTTGAGCATCAAATCTCCTTTAGAAGGGGAGAGCTGTACCCAAAAAGGGAACATTTCAGGGAAGGATTTCCCAGAGAAGAAAGAGCAAACTCTTAGAAAGGTGACTGTGGAAAAAAGCCCAGAAGCTGGAGCCAGAGAGGAAAGAAGAGGATGGTGCATCAACATGACCAGGGAGGAAAAAGAGTGAAGGAAAGAAGGAAGGAAGGAAGGAAGGAAGGAAGGAAGGAAGGAAGGAAGGAAGGAAGGAAGGAAGGAAGGAAGGAAGGAAGGAAGGAAGGAAGGAGAGAGGGAGGGAGAGAGGGAGGGAAAGAAAGAAAGAAAGAAAGAAAGAAAGAAAGAAAGAAAGAAAGAAAGAAAGAAAGAAAGAGAAGGAAGGAAGGAGGGAGGGAAGGAAGGAAGGAAGGAAGGAGGGAAGGAAGGAGGGAAGGAAGGAAGGAAAAGAGAGATATTGGCATAATGGCCTTGATCTCTAAAGATCAGGACAGAAAATTTAAATATGAGATATGAAGGGATAAGAGAGAGGGCTGGTAGGTTGAGAATGACTGTGGCTTCTATGTCTTTTCAAAACAAGTATGTCTTGTGCCTATGCTAGCTAGAGGCCTTCTTTCCAGTCCTTTCTCCTTAGACTTCTAAAAAATAAACCTGGGATTTGATATTCTGGGAAATCCCTCCTGGCTTACACCCTGAAAACCACAAGGATGGAGGCTTTTCTGAGGTATTGGCATATCTCTTCTGGGCTCATTCTCCCTGACCACATCGGATACTAAAATTATATTCCAGTTGTTTCTGGAGATATAAATAAAAATTTCTTTTTAAAAAATAAAGTCAAAATGAGAGAGGAATCTCTCCCTCCTCTGTGTATGTGTTAAATGTGGGGCTCTCAAATACTCTCCCAGGGTGATAGGGCACAGACCCAGAATAATCACAGTATCAAAAAGGTAGGTTTTGGTTGAATGTGGATTCTTTCTCATCCCAGATTTAACCATATTAGAAAACTGATCTCTCCGCCCGATTCCTATCATTGTAGAAGGCATGAAGTGAAGCCACAGAAAACCATCTGAGGGAAGAAAATAAACATAACATGCTGCTTCTTCAACTGCCTTGACATAGGACAACTCTTGCAGGAATAACATTGAGACACTCAAAGAGAAAATGTCTCAAAGACCCAGACAATGCAACCATGCTTCTCCAGAGACTCAGTGACTTAATAAGGGGATGCTTCACACTCCTCAAATGACCAAATCCACCCAAATAAACCAGAATTGAAGTTAGCTTCATAATCCTCTGGCAAAAATGGCTCCTCCTCTTTAAATGACCCAGTAAATGCTGTAGTGGGCAGCTAGGTGTTGCAGTGGATGGAGCTCCAGGTCTGGAGTCAGAAAAACTCATCTTCCTGAGATCATCATATCTGACCTCATATACTTCCTACCTATGTGACCCTGGGCAAATCACTTAACCCTGTTTGCCTCAGTTTCCTCTTCTGTAAAATGAGCTAGAGAAGAAAATGGCAAGCCACTCTAGTATGTGTGCCAAGAAAACTCCAGATGGGGTCAAAGAAGAGTTGAACACGACTGAAAAGACTGAACAACATAAATGCTGCCACCACGTGGAAGGAATTCCTCCTAAAGCAGGTTTTCTACATGTTTCTGCTGGCAAAAGGTATTACTGAAAAAAGGTTAGATGCTCAGTTTATTCTCTTCATCATTCACAAGGTCATAGACTCAGTGAGCTAGAGGCATCCCAGGACAGTCCATTTAGAGCTGGCAAGGACTTCAGCAGTCATCCAGTCCAACCCTATCATTTTACAAAGGAGGAACTAAGGCCCAGAGAGGTAAAAAAAAAAAAAGTGTGAAAAAAGGCCGAGTCACACAGCAAGGAAGTATCTGAGGCAGAATTTGATCCTAAGTTTTTCCTGATGGTAAATATGACCCTCTGTCCACCTCACCATACTGTTCCTCCATCTAGTCCCACCCACGCCCTTTACATGTAAGGCACTGAGGCCTGGCGAGTGGCTTGGCTACTACATATAGGTAGTAAGTGACAGAGAAAGGGATTGAACACAGGAACTTCTGGTTCCAAATCCAGGGCTTTTTACACTGTACCACACTGCCCAATATCTTCCAAATCAGTCCTTTCTTTTTATCCACACCTCAGAACTCTGTCTCATGCATTAGTCTGATCCTATTTTTTATACTCATTTACTTAGTATTTAATCATTTACTTGATATTTAAATTTTTTTATATTTATTCTCTCTCACACACACAATCAGGGTTAAGTGACTTGCCCAGGGTCACATAGCTAGGCCTGAGGTTGGATTTGAACTCAGGGCTTCTTGACTCCAGGGTGGTAGTCTATCCACTGTGCCACCTAGCTGCCCCAAAAAGTGTTCAGTCATAGTCAACGTTCTGTAATTTTTATGCTTGATCTTGCCTGATGGAGACCAAGCTTATTTATAGGTTTAGACTTCATCTGCTGGTTCAATGTAACCACAATTTTTGTTGTTCAGTAATGTCTCACTCTTCATTACCCTATTTGGGGTTTTCCTAGAAAAGATACTGGAATGGTTTGCTACTTCCTTCTTGGTCTCATTTTACAGATGAGGAAACTAAGGACAAACAGGATGAAGTGACTTGCCCAGGGTCACGCAGCTAGACCCAAGGCAGGATTTGAATTCAGGTCCTCCTGACTCCAGGGCTGGTTCTCTATTCACTGCGCCACCTAGCTGCCCCCTTGTCTTACTCTTCTGGTCACTTATTCATCTTTTCTTTCTCACTATGACAACTTAACAACATTTCGGGGAACAAGGACCTTCCGCTTAGAGTTCATTCTAAGCTCCCATTGAAATCTGTGGTGATCTCATTTTATCTTAAAACCTTAGCCATAACCTCTACCCAAAGACACCCAACTCCATCATTCTTCATCCAGTTGAAGAGAAGCATGACCATCTCATCCTCTCAGGTTCTTTTCTTGGGGCTTTTCCCAACGCCTTCCACCTGACTCCCACATCAGTGCCAGCTTCATTTCCCACCAGTCCTTACATGCTTCTCATTGTTCTACTTGTCCCTATTGTGTGTGTTGAGTTTTCTTGATTCAGCACGCAGGGCAATGACAGATACTTGAGAGAAGGAAGAAAATGCCACTAAATCATGGGCCTTATTTAGGTAATGAGATAAGAGGGATGTAAGGGACATACGGAAAAAGGTTCAGAGAAACTATATAGATCAAATGGACACAAAAACATTAGAATAATAAGGCATCTTAAGTGGCATCTCAGCTTGTCTGTCTGACAACACAGAGATTTGCACCATTGATCCCTCCATTCTCCATTCTTCATTTTCAGCCTTAGGATATAGTAATAGATGCAAAAAAAAAAGCTCAACATACTAATTCTTTTTTTTTTTTAAGCAATCGGGGCTAAGTAACTTGCTCAGGGCTACACGGCCAGTTATTATCTCTGGGTGTGGTGCTGAGTGTCTGAGCCCGGGATTCAATCTCCAGGTCGTCCCAACACTGGAGCCGGTGCCCTTACTCGCTGAGCCACCTGGCCGCCCCTAAGCAATTGGGGTTAAGTAACTTGCTCAAGGTTACACGGCCAGGTGTTTCTGGGTGGGTGCTAAGTGTCTGAGCCCGGGATTCGATCTCCAGGTCAGTCTGACACTGGAGCCGGTGCTCTTACTCGCTGTGCTACCTGGCCGCCCCGATTCTTTTTTATAATTTTATTTATTTTTGTTACATTTTAAGTTCCAAACTGTTTTCCTCCTTCCCTCCCCAACCCACATTAGATAAACCATCATTTGACATAAATACATGTATATATGTATGTATATATATTTGTAAATATGTATACATATGTGTGTATATATGTGCACATATAGGTAAATATATATGTATATGTGTAGATAGATGGATAGATAGATAGATAGATAGATAGATAGATAGATAGATAGATAGATGTAAAACCATACTATGTATATTTCTATTTATCAGCTCTTTCTCTGGAGGTGAATACCATCTTCCCTCATAGATCCTTTGTAGTTGATTTGATATTATAATATAAATTATATAAATATTATAGTTATAATATTCAAAATGGCTTCGTGTTTCATTAAGTTATTCACTAATATTCAAACAATATTGCTGTTACTGTATCCAGATTCCTTTGGTTCTGCTAATTTCAATCATTATTTCATATAAGTTTTTCCATGTTTTTCAAAAATCAACCAGCTCATTTCTTATACCAAGGTAGTATTCCATCACAATCACATACCACAAGCTATTTAGCCATTCCCCAATTGATGGAAGACTCTGCAATTTCCACTACAAATTGCCACCACAAAGAGAATTGTTATAAATATTTTAGAATATATAGGCTCTTTTCCTTTTTTCCCTGATCACCTTGGAAAACAGACCCAATGGTGGTATTGCTAGATCAAAGGACATAGTTTATCAATATACCATTCTAAAATCTCCTTTATGTTCATTAATAACACAGGTTTTGGTGGGTTTTTTTTTTTTTTGCTTTTTGGAGGAGAGAAAGCAGGGCAGTTTGGGTTAAGTGACTTAGTGACTTACCCAAGGTCACACAGCTAGTAAGTATGTCAAGTGTCTGAGGTCACATTTGAACTCAGGTCCTCCTGACTCCAGGGCCAGTGCTCTATTCACTGCGCCACCTAGCTGCCCCAACACAGTTTATTAAAAAGGGTAAAAAGAAGGTTTTGAAAGGGAAAAATGAAGCTTTTAAAATCGAATGAACAAGCAGTGTTATGACAGAAAAATAATTGGAGGGCAGGGTAAAGAAAAAGCAACAACAAAGCAAAACTTGTTCACTTGTCGGAACACAGAACTGAGATTAGAGATCATTAGAAATCATTTCATGCTTATTCAACAAATGAAGAAACTGAGGCTCAAAGAATTTTAATGACTTAACCCAGTTCACACAGGCAGCAAGAGTCAGAGCCAGGATCTGAACTCAGGTCCTCTGACTCCAAATCCAGCATTTGTTCTACTCTGCCAAACTACAAGAGACAGAGGCTCTATTCCTTACCCTGCCATTACCTTTATGCATAGTCATTTCTCTACTTAGCATCTCAACTTGCTTTTCTGTAAAATGAGAAGATAGATCTCTATAATCTATGCAGTCTCTTCAACCTCTAATATTCTGTGTCTTTGCCAAACTGCAACACTTACAGAACTATCCAAATGTTTGTTGTAAGATTACCACCCATTTTGGGGGGAAGCCAAGATGGCAGGGTAGAAGCACGACCTCCCCTCAGCTCTGGCTTCCACCTTCCCCAATCCATGTAAAAAGGGGACTCTAAACAAACTTTGGAGCTGCAGAATCCAAAAATGACACAGAGAAGCTAACCTCCCGCTGAGGACAGCCTGGCAGGCTGGCAGGAATCCAGCACAGAGCTCTGGGAGCCGAGACCAGCCCCATGCCCAGGCTTTAGCCCCAGGGTGGGCCTGACCAGCCACTGGCCAGAGGGACTCCAGATCAGCAGCAGCTGTGGCTGTTTCCAGATTTATCAACAAATACATGCGAAGGACAAAGTGAGAGGTCAGTGCAGTCTGGACTTTGGGACCAGTAAGTGGGATTGCGTGGCTTTTACCCCCAGGGTGAGAAGCAATGAGATGCCAGCACAGCCAGCCAGTGCCACATGGAAGCTTCATCTCCTGGCCTGCAAAGTGTAGGGGGACCAAGCACCAGTCTGAGGGGTAATCGCTCTTGCTTTAACCTTCTTGGATCGGGATTGCAGTCTAGGGTGGAGGTCCTGGGGTGTGTGTCCAGCTTGCCAGAGAGTGTGGAGACCTCAGAGAGGGCACCCATCTAATACCTCTTGCAGCTGAGAAAACCCCAGCGTTTGGGACAAAAGCTCCCCTGTCTGGTGGCAGAGTCCTACTGTGGCAAAAAGCCCAAAAGTCAAGTAATTGAGTGGCAAAATGAGCAGGCAAAGGAAACAAAGCAGACAGAAGATTCCAACATTACACTCCTATTTTGGAGACAAAAAGGAGCAAAGCATGGAACAGGAGGGAAACAGTGAAGTCAGAACTCCTGAACCAAAAGCTTCAAAGGAAAATACAAGCTGGTTACAGGCCATAGAGGACTTTAAGAAGCAGATAAGAGAAGTGGAGGAGAAATTGGGAAGAGAAATGAGAAAAATGCAAGAAAATTATGAAATGAGAGTCAACAGCCTGACTGAGGAAAATAATACCTTAAAAAACAGACTGACTGAAATGGCAAAGGAGGCTCAAAAGGGCAATTAGGAGAAGAATGCCTTAAAAAGTCGAATTTGCCAGATGGAAAAAGAATCTCAAAAGCTCAATGAGGAGAATCATTGCTTCAGAATTAGATTGGAGCAAATGGAAGCTAATGACTTTATGAGAAATCAAGATGCTGTTAAACAGATCCAAACAAATGAAAGATAGAAGGCAATGTGAAATATCTCATGGGAAAAACCACTGACCTGGAAAATAGATCCAGGAGAGATAATTTTAAAATTATTGGACTCCCTGAAAGCCATGACCAAAGTAAGAACCTAGAAATCATCTTCCAGAAAGTTCTCAAAGAAAACTGCCCTGATGTTTTAGTACCAGAGGGCAAAATAGAGGTTGAAAGAATCCACTGATCACCTCCTGAAAAAGATTGTAAAAGAAAACTCCTAGGAATATTATAGCCAGGTTCCAGAATTCCCAGATTAAGGAGAGAACATTACAAGCAGCCAGGAAGACACAATTTGAATATTGTGGAAACACAATCAGGATAACCCAGGATCTGGCAGCTTCTACACTGAGGGTTCAAAGGGCTTGGAATATGATATTCTGGAGGGTAAAGGAGCTGGGATTAAAACCAAGAGTCACCTACCCAGCAAAACTGAGTATCATGTTTCAGGGGAAAATATGGTCATTCAGTGGAATAGAGGACTTTCAAGCATTCTTGCTGAAAAACCAGAGTTGAATAGAAAATTTGACATTCAGATACAAGAAGCAAGAGAAGCATGAGAAAGTAAACAGGGAAAAGAAATCATAAGGAACTTATCAAAGTTGAATATTACCATTCCTACATGGAAAAACAATAATTGTAACTTATGAAACTTTTCTCAGTAGTTGAAGGATTAGAAATATATATATATATATATATATATATATATATGTCTATATATGAGGGTATATGGGCATATGAATACATATGTGAATGTGTGTATATATGTTTACAGGTATACATAGATAGAGGGCACAGGACCAATTTAACAGGAAGAGATGATACTTAAAAGGTGAAATTAAGAGGTGAGAGGAATATAGTGAGAGGAGATGGGGAGAGACAGATTGGGGTAAACTATCTCATACAGAAGAGGCAAGGAAAATGGTTACAATGGAGGGGAAGAATAGGAAGGCAAAAGGGAATGGGTCAACCTTATACCCATTGAATTTGGCTTGAGGAGGGAGTGAAATACACACTAAATAGGGTATCTCACCCTCCAGGAGAGTAGGGGGGGGAAGGGGATGAGAGGGGGGATGATGGAAGGGAGGGCAGGCTTGAGGGGAGGGAAGTTGGAAGCACCCACCTTTGAAAAGGGATGGGATTAAAGCAAAGAATAGAACAAGTGGGAGGTGGGATAGCAGGGAGGGAAATATAGTCAGTCTTTTACAATATATCTACTATGTTATTGTTCTGCATTAGCCACACATGTACAGCCTATACTGAACTGCTTATCTTCCCAGTAAGGGTGGGTGACAAGGAAGGAAGGGAATGAATCTGGAATTCAAAGTTTTAAAATCAAATATTCAAATATATATATATATATATATATATGTGTGTGTGTGTGTGTGTGTGTGTGTGTACTATTATTAATACCATCTTACATGTAATTGGGAAATAAGATATACAGGCACTAAGGCATAGAGACCCACTGGAAAAGTCAAAATGGGTATGGGAGAAAATATGGAAGAGAGCAGATTGGAGGAGGGGATATCCTGTGGGACTGCTATTTTGGGGCAGTGGGTAGGGGAAAAACGGGGAGAAAAATTCAAAATTTGGCAGAAACGAATGATGTAAATCAGAAGTTAATAAAGAATTAAAAAAAAAGATTACCACCCAACCATTTTCTTCTCATCCATTTCCCTCTCCCATTCATGGTAACACAGGAGCATCTTGGAATCAGGCCCTAAACGTGATATGGTCAAATCTCCACTCCTATATGACTTAATAAGAGCTAGCAGGCATCATCTGTCTAGTTAGACAATTCTGTTCACAATATGTTTCTAACTAATATTACTCTGCATTATGAAAAGCAAAGGTCTGGGCCCCTCCCTTTATTCCTGACTCACATCAGAATGATGGGGCAATAATTTAACTTCTGTGTACCTCGATTTTAATACCAATAAAGTCGATTTTGCAATATATACCTGTACCTGCTATCTACTCTATGGATTAGGTGTTGAGAAAGTGCTGCAAGTCACCCAAGCATAAATTATTCCTTGGGAATCTTTAGGCAAAATTGTATTGCCCAGACTCAGTCACTTGAGAATCAGGAATCAAGATACTACAGCATCACCAAGGTAAAAGATGCACAGGATATTGTAAAGAGTTAATATGCCTCCCAATGCCTGTAGCATAATATTCAATATACCCACTTCTCTCTCCTTTGGGTTGAGAAAAAAGTGGACTCCTGAGATCCACTAATTTATAGGTCCTCATAGTAACTTTGTACTGCATGTTCATCTAGGAAGGATTGCACCCATTCCCTTGCAGATGTAGTGTTCTCTGCCTGCTTTCCTCACCACACTCACATCCAGGCAGTTGCCTGCTTATGTGAGAGAGTTATGGAGTGAAAGGGGACAATATTCTGTCTGATGGGACTGGAAACTTGTTGTGAACCAGTGATGACTCTCTTTCTTAAGGAATGGTCATTCCCTTAGACCCAAGGAAGAGTCTGGGGTTTTGCTATGCCATTTGGTTATATAAAAGAAGGCTTCTTGCTATCTATTCTGGAAAATGGCTGTAAGCTAAGGAAAGGTGGCAAGGGATAGATTGGTGGGGGTGGAAAGGGGAGGATCAGGAAACTCAAGTCTGAATGAACTTGAAGATACTAGAGGAGTGCCTCTTCTTTGTTTAATACCCTCCTAATCATCATAATAGTGAAGCCCATGCTTCATGCTCCTCAAGAAAAAAGTATATGTATGGTTCTGAAATGCTTTTGGTTCTAGAAGGGTGCATTATTAACTAAGATGAACTTGATCATATCCTTAAAGAGTGTTATTTGAGAATCATGAACAAAAAGGTTTCCAATTTATGATTTGGAAGTTATATGGCCTAGCAATAAAGGCATATACTAATGCATGCACAGCAAGTAAATGTCTATGAAAGAATGATCCAACTTATTCATTGGCTTCCCATGGTATAATCATCTTTCTCCAATTAGAGGGATTCTTCCAAATGATTGTGGCTGTGGGAATTGGGTCTAAGGGAGAAGTTGGTTGAAAAGAGGACAAAGTTGAAATTGTTCCTTAACCCCATTTCCTTAATGGGAAATAGCATCTAAAAGACAGTGGAAAGCAAGAATGAATAGGACTTGGCAAGTGTCTGATGTGGGAAATCAAAGCAGATAAAGGGGAAACTTCAAGGTTAAAAACATGGTTGACTTAAAGAACTATGTTATAGACATAGATAAAAAGGTCAGAAAGAGAGCCAGTGTTTGGAGGGCAAGCTGATGAGTTCAGATTAAGATTTGCTAACTTGAAGATGACAATTGGAAATGCAAGTATAAATGTCCAGCAGGTTAGGAAAAATAAAGAACTTGGGACAGTGATTGTTGTTGGAAACTTATAAATGATTGAAACTATATAGAAGCAAAAGGTTATAGTCATGAGATCTGTGACCATATAAAGGAGGCTGGGGGAGGGAGCAGGAGGGAAGAATCTAGACTTATGATTTTGGTTATTTAGGAAACTCCAGATGAGGAAACCACTTCTACCACTGTCTGATTAGCAGCTATTCTAATCATAGTCATAGAGAGGTATATGGGGTGTTCAGAGAGGGCTAGTGCCTCTGATGTTCAAAGCTGCTCATCCACTTTTGCTATCCACCTTCACCAATGCTCATCTGTGGCTCCAAGAAGCTGTAGCATGTGCTGCTACACCCCAGAAACCATCATGGGCTAAACCAGGATGAGGGTAACTGACAGGGCTCAAACCTGCCAATGAGTTAGAGAGAAAATTAAGTTCAAAGCAAAGACTGGAGCTTATGGGAGAGCAGAATCGACTGCAGTGCTTAATAGAAGAGTTAGGAATTTGGGGGAAGGAACTTGTGATGAAGGAGTTAGCATAGTGCCTGGCACATAATAGGAGCTTAATAAATGTCTGTTGACTGATTGACTGAAGGAGAGACTGAAGATTCAAGAGAGAGAAGAAAAAATTAGTGAAGCTAAGTCCCAAGAAAGAAAGAAAGGAATGGGCTTAGAAACACTAGTGGAAGGGTTATAGATAGGAGGAATTATGTCTCATCTCAGATGGTGAGGACCACAAAATATTAAGATGGGAAAGAGGATATCATACGGTGAACAGAGTAGACTTCACCTCAATCAAAAAGGAAGCAAAATAATTTCTGCTAGAAGATACTATGTGTAAGGCTGAAGGGGAGCAGAAATGGTTTTGAACAGCCATTATGTGAAATTTGATAGGGAATCAACAAGGGAATGGTAAAAAGCATCGTTGAGCATCAACAAAGGTCCAAGAGAAATTACATAGAATAAATTCATTGGACACTGACTCAATTGACTATTCTCATTTTCTTCTACAAAGATCAGTGGTCTGAAAGGAGTAGAGAAAAACAAATGGTTGTAGTGACCCAACATTAAGCATAAGAGGCAGAAGCTGTACTCAGCAAAAAAATTTTAAGCACCTTCCACATATACTTTGCTTGATACTAGAAGAGATATCAAATTCGTATAAGACATGGCTCCCTCTCTCATGGAGTTTATAGGGTAGTGACGATATAGGTCACATCCACAGATAACTAGAACATAAAATCAGAGAGCACAGATACATTAGAGAAGTAAAAACTAAGGAGTCAGGGTTCGTAGATTTAGAACTGAAAGGGACCTTGGAGCCCTCTAGTCTAACTTTACAGGTAAGGAAACTGAAGTCTCGAGGGGTGAAGTGATATGCTTACTATTACACCGCTGGCTTGAGTTAGAATCCCTATCCTCTAAGTCCAAGTCCAATGTACTTTCCACTACTCTGTTGCCATTACCATAGGAAGGGATGAGGGCAAGCAAGCTTCATGGAGGTGATGACATTGGTGTTGGCCTTTCAAAAATGTGTGAAGATGGAAGAGCACAGGCTTCAGATGTAAGGAGGAGGGCATCAAGAGAGGGGGGATCCCAAATGTACGAACCATGTGGGAGAAGGCACCGAGGTTGAAAAAACTGCAGATTACGTACAATGGCATAGAGTTGATCAACTTGGCTGAAGATAAAAGTGTTTGGAGGAGAATGGTATGAGGGCTGTCTAGAAAGGTCAGGGAGTGTCAGGAGGTGGAAAGCGTGGATGCCAGGTAAAGGGGTTGAAATTTTATAGGAAATCACTGAAGGTTTTTTGAGTAGAGGGTCAATATGATCAGACCTAGACTATATAAGTTTATAAAGTATTTTTTCACCCATTAAATATCTCTTTTCCACCTCAAATCACTTCTGGGATGTAGCCTCTATTGTTATTATCTCCACTTTTGGGTGGAGGAAGACATAGAGCCTCAGAAGGGTTAAAGGGCTTGCTCATGCTCATGGTCAAACAGCTAGTATGGATCAGAAGGAGGATTTGAACCTATATCTTCCTGACTCCAAGACCTGTGCAAACACAAATTAAAGAATATTGTTCAACAATCACAGTGAATTGATCATCTGGGCAAAACAATGGGAATTAGTGCCTCCTGTTAGGAATCATACACTGATGAGTATTTGGGAACTTCCCTAAGTGAAAAAGTGCTATAGGGTTATTGTAGAGAATGCAAAGAAACATAGGACATGGACCCAAGCCTTAAAGAATTATCATTCCAGTGTTTTTCACATTCATATATATCATAAACCTTTAAACTACTTTGTCTTGCCCCTATCTAAACACATCTGTGTCAGTACTTCAGAGATTCTGTGATCTTGCTGACATAGGTATTCTCCAAGTCGAAGCTGTGCAAATAGCAATCCAGTCCTCTGTCATTTCCTTTCATATCCTCCACTGCCTATCTCCCCCATGTCCTGGACGTCTTGCTTGGCCTTGGACCTTGCTACATTGCATGGGTCCCAATACAACCCTCAGGCTCTCCATCTTATCCCTTGTTTTTGCAACATGACTGACCCACCATTTTTTCTAATGTACATTTCCTGGAGGAATAAGTTTTAGGCTAAGTATTATTTGTTGTCTCTGGTGATACAATAAAGACTAGTTATGCCTATCATGCTTCATCTATCCATTGCCTTTTGACTGACCCACCACTTTTAGAAATTGTGGTGTTCCATGATTCACAGACATATAACATCCCAGGGATAATATTTGTGTTGAAAAGACAGCTTGTGTTGGGGAGCAGTTGAAAGCCCTGCTGTTTCCCAGATCCAAACCAGTGTACTCCCTTTTTCTTGCTTAATTATGAGCCCAGTTCATTGCCCATTTGCAGTATGACTGATGTCGAAAAATAGGAAATGGATAAAGGCAGAGACAAGGATCAAAAGTTATGAGCATAATCTGACATAAAACAAACCATAAAGAGGAAGCCTTTGTCAGTCAGCAATTGCTCTGCTTGGAATCCAAGAACAAACACAGTTGAAAGTGCAAAATCCTTTAATCCTTTGCACAAAATAATGGAGGTAAAGATTACAATCAGTATCTCCGAACAAAACAGTGAAAAGCAGTGAAGGGGAAAATGCATTTGCAGAAAGCTTGGCAGCGGGCCAACTAAACCAGATCATCCCAAGAGCAGTTAAAGATGAAACTAGAAGATTTTTTAAGATGGAAAATGGAGGACATTTTCCAATATTTATGTAGTCATCTATTCTCATCACGGAAAACACCAGAACCACCGCATTTGTGCTTATTACCTAATGTGTTATGGTCTTAAGAACTACTACCCTTACCATGTATTATTTGTATTATATCTTGTGTGAGGCATCATATTGTGGCAGATAGAGAACTTGTCTAGGCATTAGGAAGACCTAAGATCAAGTCCTATCCCTGTAACCCTGGAAAGCTATTTCAGTTCTCAGTGCCCAAGAAAACACTCTGAAAACCACAAGCATCAAGGCACCTAGGTGACACAGCAGATAGATCACTGGCTCTGGAGTCAGATAGAGCTGAATTCAAATCTAGCCTCTGATATTTACTAGCTGGGTGACCCTGCACAAGTCACTTAACTTCTGTCTCACTTTCCTAAACCGTAAAATGAGGATCATAATAGCATCTACTTCCCAGGATTGTGTGAAGATCTAAATGAGATAGTATTTGTAAAATACTTTGTACAGTTCCTGGCACATAAAAGGTGATTAATCAATGCTTATTCACATTCCCTCCATTAAGTTGCAGAGACAGTTCATTCACCAAGCACAGATTAGATTAAAAAATACAATAAAAGTGTATGTATATATCAAATCTTCCTGTTAGACTGTAAGCTAAAGAGACAAGGCACCGTGTCTTAACTAAGTTTTGCATCTTCCCCAAAACACAGTAAAGTTCTTTTTACGTCCCATAAATTCAGTCCTATAAACTTTGTCTGTGTGGGTAGCCCCTTCCTCAGTGAAGATTTCAATGCCTCTATGACTTGGCAGATGGTTTTCAATGACCACTATGGACAAAGCCTTTTATCACCCTGCAGCCAGAATAATAAGAAACTTTGCAAACTTAGCTAGGCCAAACATCAGATGGTAGGCACACCGTCCATTCCTGAGTCAGTGGTCAGTGTTCTTCCACTTTGGTAGGCCCATCTCAAGCTCATGCCTTGCTATCATAACCCTTGAAAACTCAGGTAAGAAAATTAACCTAAAGTAGGAAAGTACTTCCCAAGGTCATGCAGGCATGACAACAGGCTCATTATGTCACTCATGAGTCTTCACACCTATGGGTCTCTGACAGGCTCGGGACACCACTGCCTGGCCAGTTGGGTCAGAAATATTCTAGGTGTAGGGCACAGACATTACAATGAGCAGGTCATGCCTCTGTAGCTGTCCCTGGGCTTCTGGCACAAAAAGATCTCCACTTTCCATAGCATCAGACACTAGATGCATCATGGGATTTTTCATTGGCTCCCTCATTGTTGAACGGTGAGTGGTCCCCGCCAGGGACACTTGTCAAACATTCCCCACAAGCAGTGGATTCAAAATGGTAAAGCCTGGCATTCCTATAATTTTCTTGAACCCAATATCATTTATTTAAAATAACTTTGGAGCACACTTCTCCAGTATGCAACAATCAGAAATAATATAAAATAAATGGCATCAGACAGACAGACAGACACTGGCAACTTTAAGTACAGAAAGAGAAACATTTGCCTCCAGCAACTCCCTCTTTTGTGTTGTCCTTGTTCTTAAGTTTAAAAAATAAAGGAATCATGAAGCTCTTTTTGAAAAACTACATTTGAGATCTTTGCAAAAACTAAGAGTATCTTTACACCAAAACATTTGTTGTGCTGTCTTCTAGCTGTTGCCCCTGTTAGGCACAGAGCAAACCGTCCACTCGGAGCAGCAAGGGATAAATGAAAAAGCTCTTTGAGCCCTGGTCTGTTTGTTGTTGGTGTTTTTTAATCCACTTTTTATTCTAACACCACCTCATTAGGGTTCCATGAGAGCTGACTCCCCGTTATTCCCCTCAGACACAGATATTTGTGACTGCCCACGAATCACTCTGAAAGTAAAGCAATATGACACCCTGCCACTCTGAGACTTAGCTGCCCAAAGAAATTGCCTCTTGGGGCTCATTGGTTTATTAAGAAATGATTGAGGAATCTGTGAGTGTGTGTGTGTTTTCCCAGTACAGACTTAAGGGACAATCCATGGTATTAAGGATACAAAACCGATTTGGGGAGAATCAGTTATTTCTTCTCTGTGTCTGCTGCATTCCTCCTCTCCTAACTACCTCCGTAACCTTATAAATCTGGCAGTCTCTGGACATTTTCCATGCTGAAGAAAATCAGTGTTTTGCCTCAAGCAAGGAACATAAATGTTGCAACACTGGCTCCTCCTCTAATGGAGAAAGAGTGAACAAGTGCATAAGAGTAGTATTTCTCACAGAGCTGTCAGGCTGGATTCAGTGGAGTCAGCTCTGTAGTCTATAGACATCCTCTCTCTCTCTCTCTCTCTCTCTCTCTCTCTCTCTCTCTCTCTCTCACTCACTCACTTAATATCTCTCTCTCTCTCTCTCTCATCTTCTTATTCTCTCAAGATTTACCAACTGCTCATGAAACAGTTTTTACCTGCAATGGATTTTCACGTCCTTTTTCAGGAAGTGTCCCTGGATTGATATGTCTCCTGCCTGACTTGGTTCTCTGGCACAAGTGAGTACCGAGTGGCTAAACCTGTTTGGAAAGCTGTGTTGACCTGGCTTAGTGCTGCTAGAATGTGTCGGGTTGTAAATCGGGCTTGTAGGTTTTCCTGTCTGCATGCGTGTAGGGTGGGGAGAGGACTGGAAGGTGGTAAAGGGTCAAGGGCTATTGAAGTAAGAAAAAAAAAACCCAAAAGGGATCAAGGTCCTAGCAAATGCATGCTTGATGCAATTAATTTTCCAAAGAGCATGTGGGGAAAGCAAAAGCTCTGACCACAGGCTGGGAATCATCCCTTATGCCAAGGCATTAAAAATAACCTGTAATTGAGAGGGTTTGGTTCCCCCCGAACACACACAAAAGGCTTTACAGCTGCACACAGATGCATTAGCCTTTTAAAAGGTGTCTTCAGATGCATCCTGGAGAAGAAATTTCTGTTGTGATTGTGAGCTTTTCAGTACATAAATAATGTCAAAATGAAAAGGAGAGGGAAAAAAGAAGGGGTCCAATAGCATAAGGCTGATTGGCAGTGACAGACTGACTTCCAGGACCACTACATTCCCCAAACGTCATAGGGTAGGCAGTGAGTGCAGAGTACCTACGTATAGGAAGTCCCATCATTTGGCTAACTACGGAAAGTTTAGTTACCTGGGTTTACATAATTGCTACCTGAGAAAGACAGGGTGTGTGTGCGTGCATGCATGTGTGTGTGTGTGTGTGTGTGTGTGTGTGTGTAAGAGGTGTGTGGGGGGGGGTGACAGGGGAAGGGAGAGGTATCAATTGAGTATCTTGCAAATGCTAAGGAGAAGACCACCAAAGTAAAGATGCAAAAAGTGGGATAGTATATTGTGAGTGAACAGGGAAGAAGCAAAGGAGAAAGGAGGGGAGAAAGGGAAAACAAATACACTTGGCTAGAAAGCCAGAGAGCAGGAACCGGAGCCCGAACAGCAACAGCAGCAGTTGAGAGACTAGAGGGGCTCTCTCCTTAGGAAAACATCCTTTTACTGACCTCTACCTGTATCCAGGGGAAACAATCTGCATTGTCTAAATAACACACAGTCTCAGGGTTTTCCATGCCAGGGCCTGAAAGTGTACAGCAAAACACATTCATTAAAAAGAATGCAACAACAACTATTCGAGCTGAGTCCAGATGGACTCATTCATCTCCATTCATCCTGATGCTGGCAGAGAGCCCCATGCTCGTTTCCCGCTGCCATCCTCTCTGGGGATTCATTCTGTTCTTAGCGAGGTGACCCTATAAGTTGTGTGACATTGGACAAGTGGCTTTACTTCCCCCAGTCTCAGTTTCCTTCTCTGTAAAATGAGAGGGTTGGACCATGTGATTTCCAAGGGCTTTTTCCACATGTTAAATTATATGATTTGTTGATGGGAGAAGGGAGTTAGTGGAGGTAGAGAAGCTGTCCAAAACTTCTACCTTCCATTGCAAGTGGCATACCACTCCAGCCATCCAGCAGATGACTTTATCTTATTGATTGGTTCATTGCTTTGTTGGCTATTCAAGGCAAAATGGGGGAAGGGAAGAGGGGGGGAGAGAAACAGACAGACAGACAGACACAGACAGAGGTACAGAGACACCGAGATGAGCAAGGGGTGCTGCCTCTAATGCCTAAGCTTGTTGATAGTGATTATTTGCTCCTAGAGGAGCCATGGCAATCTTTGCTTACAAGTAATCAAATGAGAGATTGTATATAAAGTTGTTTAAAGTTCTATTCAATATTAGCTATTTAAAAAACACAAACAAACAACTGGCTTTGTAAGTTCACTGGCTTAGGGGACTCCTCATTAGGAAATTCCTTCTACCAGAGCAGATCAGCATCCATTCTCCTATTTACAGAGAGCTGCAGAAGCCCTGACAGGTTGTTCCAATCTAAGTAAGAAATACCTTCCTGGATCTTTCTGACTTGGAAGCCAGCTCTTTCTCCCCCTAAACCACTCTGCCTCTGATACAGTGAAGCTAGGCTATGTATTTTTGCACAGCTCCTCAAGGTAATTGATAGGATCAAAGAATCTAGCTGAAAGGGGTTATCTAGTCTGACCTTCCCATTTTACAGAAGGGAACACTGGGTCTCATCAAAAGGGAAGTGTCTCGTCCAATGTGAGTTGCTGCAGAGTTCAGTCTTGATTAGAATCCTACTGACCCCCCAGACAAGTGCTCTTTCTACCACACTCTGGTATTTCTCTTTAATTTAACTAAACAAAAGAACATTTTAACTCTGTACTTAGGCATCTTTACTGTGCACCTATACTGGAAATATAAAGATGAAAACAAACTCCATTCTCAAGAAGGGGAAATAAGACATGCACATGATTGCCACACATCTCCTAGGGTTGCTGTCAGGCTCAAATGAAATAATAATTGTAAAGCATGTGGGACAATGCCTGGCACATAGTAAGTGTTATATAAATGTTAGTTATTATTGTTATTTAAGAAAGATCATGATAGATAGAGTTGACATGGAACAATGGAAAGAAAACTGTCTCCGGATCTCAAGGACCTAGGTTCAAACCTTCCCTCTGCCACTTACTACCTGTATAATCTCGTTCAAGTCACTTAACCTCCTGGGCCTCAGTTTCCATATCTGTAAAATGAGTGAATTATACTGGATGACTTCTTGCACCACTTTCAGACCTATGACCTATAAGGGCAAACATTTAAAAAGAAGTACCATGAGAAGATTAGGGAAGGAAAAATCTCTTCCAGCTGAAAGGCTTCCAGGAGGAAGAAGGACCCAAGAGTGCCTTGAAGGAAGGGATATATTTCAATAAGAGAAATTGCTAGGGAGAAGTCCATTCCATGCAAGAAAGCCAGAAAATCACCAAGGTAACCAAAAGGTGGGACAGAAGAGCTGTCAGTCACCTAGATTATTATATTTGACAGCATAAGCAAAGAATAGAAGAATACAGTATAGGAAGGAGAGAAAATGAGAAGTCTAGTAGATAGCTAAATAGCCCAATGGATAATTGAACTGGGCCTAGAGTCTGGAAGAGCTGAGTTCAAATCCAGCCTCAGACACTTACTAGCTGTGTGTGGCAAGTCAATTAACCCTCTCTGCCTCAGTTTCCTCATCTATAAAATGAGCTGGAGAAGGAAATGGCAAACCACTCCAATATCTTTGCCAAGAAAACCCCAAATGGTGTCACAAAGAGTCAGACAAGACTGAAAAACAGCTGAACAGCATTCTGTTTCACTTTGCCACATGCTAGAGCAGGAACCAGGGTCTAACAGCTGGAGGGTAGGGTTTACACAGATAACAGTGTCCCTTTGGACTTTTATAAGCTGTCTGCAGGTAATCTCTAGGACTCTGTTTAGTGGGTCCCTGCTGTAATCTGTAATCCACTGTTGTGTACTATAAATAAGTATCGAACAATGGTCGTTTTATACATATTTTTTAAAGCGATTGGGGTTAAGTAACCTGCCCAAGGTTACACGGCCAGTTATTTTGTGTGGGTGTTAAGTATCTGAGACCGGAACCAATCCTGGGTCCTCCCGACTCTGGGGCTGGCGCTCTTACTCACTGTGCCACCTAGTTGCCCCTATTTTATATATATATTTTTTATCAACCTACCCTGCTCCTCTCATTCTGAGAGCAAAGCATCCTTAACAATTACCTTAGCATATAGCATTATTATTCCTGGGCAGACAGACAGGGGTGTGAAAAATGCTGAAGCTGACGCTGCCTCAGTTGTAGCACATTCCCCTTGCCATGAAATGAGGATTTGTTGTTACCTGCAGTTAAAATGAGCCTCGGATGTCATCAGTGCTCTAACTTCTCTTCTCACAGCCTTTCCAGTCTTATTGTCTTGTGTCCAAAGCCCTGTTGCTAGTTCAAGGAACAGGGATCTGAGAAAAGGGTCCCGACTCAAGGCCAAATTTGTAGCCATCCAAAGGGGGCTGCTACAAATGTATCTATCTCTTGGCTTCAAGTTTACCATCTGGGGGACGGGCTCCAGTGCCAAATTCTCACTTGTTCCTTCGGGCTCTGTGACCCTGACCACTCTACTCTTTGGAGACTTTGCAGCTTTTGATAGCATTAACCATCCTTCATGTCCCAGATCATCTCTCCTCCTGGCTATTAGCTTTCAGGACACTGTTTCTCCTATTTCTTCACCTGCCCACCTGATTGGCCACCCTTTCTCAGACTCTTTTGGAGATCATTATGCATCTCCCACCCCTAACTACGGGTGTCCACCAAGGCTCTGTCCTGGACTCTCTCATCTCTACAACTTCTCTCTTTCTGACCTCATCATTGTCTAGAAAGTCCGTTATAATTTTATGCAAATGACTCCTAAATCTATATAACCAAGAATAACATTTCTCCTGAACCCACAACACCAAATGCCCATTTAATATTTCCACTGGATTTCATATAAACATCTCAAACTCAGCACAACCAAAATAAAACTCATCATTATGCCCTAAACTTTCTCCACCTCTAAACTGTTGTATTTTTGAGGTTGCCACCATTTTTCTTGTCACCCAGGTTTATCACTTCTACTTTTCCTACTCCCTCACCTACCAAGTCCAGTTCATTGTCAAATCTTACTGATATTTCCACCACAACATCCCTCATATCTGTCTCCTCTTCATTTCTGAAACTACTACCCCAGTTCTGGCTATCACCTCTCACACGGACTACAGTTTCTCTATAGTCTAGTTTCCCAATCTCTCTTCTGTCTAATCTATCTACCACACAGATGCCAAATTAATATTTCTGACAAAAGTCTAACAATGCTACTTTATTGATCAAAAACTTTCAATTGGTTCTCCATTGTCCTTATAATAAAATATAAAATCCCTTCCTTAGAATTTAAGGCCACCCATCCACAATCTGACTTGTATTGATCTTTCTGACTTGTCACATACTGCTTCCCTTCATAACTCTCCATTCCTGCCAAACTGAACTACCAAATGTTTCCTGAGCTCAACATTCTATCTTCTACCTTCATATCTTTGCTACTATTAGCTCCTAAATCTGTGGATATTCCTTTCTCACTTTCACCTCATAAAATTTTCTTCAAGTCTCAGATGAGTATAAACTGCTCCAATTAACAGGCACTCTCTCTCCTCAATCTGTCTGGTACTAATTTATCTGTTTATATGTTCTACACACAAACACACACACACACACACACATGCATGGCAAATGCCTTAGAGGCAGGGATTGATTTTGCTTTTAGCTTTATATTTTCAATGCTGTAAACATAGTTGCCACTTGTTAAATGGATTGAGAACTATCCTACTTGCAAATCCTGAATTTTCCCACATGTGTTCTGGGCTTTTCTATGCAATTTTTTGCTCATTTGATTTCCTATGCCTGGAATGTCTTCTTTCTCTACCTTTGTTGCATCCCTATTCAGTGCAAACGCTGTGATAACTAGGAATTTTTTCCCCTAGAACAACAGTCAGGAAATAAGCATGCTTTATGTTGGAGGGAGAGAAGCTGGGTGAAAGGGATGGGGACAGAAACAGGCATCCACAATTGCATTCATGTGAATAGTGAGAGGAAACATGCAACTTGTACCTGAGGTTGATCTGGTAGTTTCTAGCTAGACCATGAAGAGCAAATTCAGGGGTGCTGGGATGGTGGGCATGGAGAGAGTGGGAAATCCAGCACCCTTTTCTACCCACCTACCTCTACTTTCTATCACCACCAGCAGCATGCAATTGTGACCCCAGTCCCCCACTTCTTTTTTATGCTAGTGAGATCAGATCTGAGCATTGGGTAGCAAAAAGCAAGAGCCTTCATCTTCCTTGTCCTCCATGTATAGATGTGACCCTAGGTGCTCTCTCCTCCCAACCTTTAGAAAAGCCAAATTTGGGGGGATAGAGCCAAGACTTTCTCAAGGTAGGAGAAATGGGAACTAAAGGTTGGTAGGGTCCTTGATAATACTTGAAGCTCTCTCTTACCACCCTTACGGAAGTTTGGCACTAAGGAGCCACTTCTCCGAGTGTCCTCTGGCCTCACCACCCTGCCTAAGCACTCTAGTGCTAGAGAAGTTCCTGGACCAGTCTAGGGTCAGAATGGATAGGTTCTACCCAAATCCAAGGCTTAATGGGTAACTCCACACTCCCTCTCTACTCCCCTGTCCATATCCATAGCTCAAAAATTGGGACCTCCCATTGTCCCTATTCCTCTCCAAGTTTTACTTGGGTGGGAAGTACCCAGTTTGTAGGAACAATGGCAGACCTTGGAGCAAAGAGGAAATGCCTGATTCTGACTTCCACAGACCTTGGTGAAGGGCAGTGGTGACCTACAATAGGGTCAATTCAGTGACTAGGCAAATTGAACACTCCTGAGAAGCTGTTACTTGGTGGTCTTACACCTCCTACCATCACCTTCTGTGACCCTTGTGGGTGAAGATCAGGGCAAAGATAGTGCATGGAACCCACTATTAGAGAGCCCTTTAAATTCAACAGTGTCTGGGGAAAAGTTTCACCTGTCCCACCTTGGTTGCAATTCTGTTCCTACCCAATACAAATGCTACCTCCTTCAGGAAGCTGTTATCTTTATTGATAACAAAAAAAACTGAAGTTTGTACTTTTGAACTAATATTTTGTTTATTTATTTTTTATTACATATATAATTTTAAAATAAATTATTTTTATCTGCATTTGCGTCTTATTCTCATACTAAACTTCCACAAGAGCAAAGACAATGTCTTAGGTAAACTTTATACTTTATAATGACTAGCACAATAAGCTCTTAAATGTGTTAATTAAATCTGAATTTGAAATTTAGTTGTGAGTCCTTGGGCTGAACTGCTACAACTGGAACCTGAGATCTTGAACCCAAAGACCAGGGTACAAGTTTGCCTTGGACCAGGGGTTGCCTTTGAAATGTTATTACTCCTATGCCTTCTATTTCTAATGGGTTTTCAAGGATGTTTAGACAGAGTTGTTGAAAGAAAGTGTTTTGTAAATAAACTGTTAAAAGTTCTATAAAATGAGTTCTTATGTGACTTCTTTTCATGGATGCCTCAGAAATTATAGTATTTCAAAATTCACAAACACATAGCATCATCAGAACAGTGGCATTTTTTTTTTTTGCTTTTTGGAGGGCAATTGGTGTTAAGTGACTTGCCCAAGGTCATATGACTGGTTTTGTGTGTGTGTGTGTGTGTGTGTGTGTGTGTGTGTGTTAAGTGTCTGAGGCTGGATTTGAACTCAGGTCCTCCTAACTCCAGGGTCAGTTGTCTATTCACTGTGCCACCTATCTGCCCCTAACAGTGGCATTTTTTAATGGACTTGTATATAACAGCAAGCAATTTGGAATTACAGAAAGCAATCACAGAATTTCTCAAATGCATTTTCTGAATGTAACTCATTGTTGATGTGCAATCAAAAGGGATCTGTTGATCCCTTTTGTCTCCTATGTCCCAGGAGTAGATATGGTTGGACTCTTTCAATGAACTGACTGTCCAGTTGTGTAACATATCTTGGAAACCAATGACCTCTGAATAATTCAAGTTTATGTGACCCAAAGGACAATGGACAGATATGGTGGATGCTGGAGCATATTTCCAACAATAATCCAAAAGGATGAAGTGGTTTGGTGCTAGGGATATTTATCTCAGTTTGGACATGTGATTAATCAGTATGGAAACTTTCCATTATAGAAATTCCTTCTTTGAATATGTTATAATATTAGAGCATTACCTGAGGCACTGAGAGGTTGAGGCTTACCCAGGGTCATATAATTAATATATATAAAAGGCAGGAAGAATCCAGGTGTTCCTGACTCTAAGACCGTTCCCCTAGACACAGTGCCATGCTCAGTACATCTAAATATAAGGGATATTATTAAGGAAATCTATGATTGGAAAAAGAAGTTGGCTCATCATGTAACAGAAGTAAAGGATAACAGATGGATTAATCAATCAATCTACAAGCACTTATTAAGTGCTTACTATATACCAAGCACTAGGGACACAAAAATGTAAAGAACAAAAATAAAAACAAAATAAATAAACAGCCTGGACAATGCACTGGCAACCAGAAACTACCAAAATGACTGGAAAAACTATCCAGTTTATTGGATAGATGCTCTGATGTGGTTTGTCCTTCATTCTCTGGCATAGTGCCTGACATATACTAAATATTTAGTAAATGCTTGTTGACTGACTGATTCAGATTTAGATCAAAATCACTACTCTAGGATTTAGAGCTGGAAGGAACTTTAGGGACTACCTTGTCCATCTATTCTCTAAATCTGTTGTTTTTCTTATAAGATGTTTCACTTTCTCTTCTATTTTTTCATTATTTATATTTTGTTTAATCATTTCTTGATCTTTTATAATTTCACTGGCTTCACTTTGCCCAGTTCTTATTTTTTTTTTAGTTTTTCCTCCATCTCTGTCATTTAATTTTTGAAGTCTTTTTTTCTTTTAAGATCTTCTATAAATTCTTTTTGGGCAGGTAACCATTTGACGTTACTCTTTGGGAGTTTCTTTACTTCAGTATTCTCCTCTGAAGATGAACCCTTGTCATCTCTATTCCCAAAATAGTTTTCTGCAGTTGGATGTTTCTCCTTTGCCTGTGCATTTTTTTTTTTGTGGTAATATCTTAATTGTTTGTAGTCATCTCCAGCCCTGGGGTATGGAAATGGTGCCTTCCTAACCCAGATCTTCCACTCTTCCCTCTAACCTGAAACCAAAGTCAAACCTCCAACTTTCTGTAAATGCCCACAGCCAGGGGCTTTCTGCCCCACTGCCTCTGCACTCACTGGGCATGTGCTGGTTCCTTCTCACTGCTGCTGCTCTCTGCAGCACAATTGGGTCTGGCATTCTTGGTCAGCAGAGGTTCCCTCAATCATCCCTTTCATTTTTTAAAGAATTTTTAGTTTTTTCTCCATTACATATAAAAACAATTAACATTAGTTTAATTTTTTAGTTTTAAATTTCCTCCCTTTCTCCCTTTCCCCTGCTTGAGAAGGCAAGCACTTTGATATAGATTATACACGTGCAGTCATGCAAAACATATTTCCATGTTATCCATGTTGCAAAAGAGAACATAGACCAAAAAAAATTCAAAACCAAAAACCCAAGAAAAATAAAGTTTTAAAAAATGTCAGAATCCTAAGTTCTTTCTCTGTAGATAGATAACATTATTTGTCCTTTGGAATCGTTTTAGATCATTGTATTGCTGAGAATAGTATCAGAGGTGGAGAACCTATGGCCTCAAGGCCAACATGTGGCTCTCTAGGTCCTTAAGTATGGCTCTTTGACTGAATCCAAACTTCACAGAACAAATTTTCTTATTTAAGGATTTTATTAGCTGCTAAGTCATTCAAATTTGATCATTGTATATTATTGCTTATACTGTGCACAATGTTTTCCTGGTTCTATTAATTTCACTTTGCATCAATTCATATAAGCCTTCCCAAGTTTTTCTGAAACCATTCTGCTCACCTTTTGTTATAGTGCAATAGCATTCCATCACAATCATATACCCCAACATATTTATGCATTC
The DNA here is from genome assembly GCF_028583685.1 of Petaurus breviceps papuanus. Taxonomy (NCBI): domain Eukaryota; kingdom Metazoa; phylum Chordata; class Mammalia; order Diprotodontia; family Petauridae; genus Petaurus; species Petaurus breviceps. Next base: position 4,690,300 of record NW_027185903.1, on the reverse strand, counting down.
CCCAATTGATAAGTATTCCTTGAGTTTCCAATTCTTTGCTACCACAAAAAGAGCTACTATAAACTTTTTTGTACATAATAGGGCTTTTCTTTTTCTTTGATATCTTTGTGTTACAGAACTAATAATGGTATTGTTGGGTCAAAGGTTATAGACAGTTTCATACCCCTTTGGATATACTTCCAAATTGTTCTCCAGAATGGTTTGATCAAATTCATAACCCCACCAACAGTGCATCAGTGTTCCTATGTTTCTACATCCTCTCCTCCAGCATTTGTCATTTTCCTTTTCTTTCATGTTAGCCAATCTAACAGGTGTGAGGTGGCACCAGAGTTGTTTTAATGTGCATTTCTCTAGTTGATTTAGAGAATTTTTTCATATGATAATTAGACAGCATTATTTCTTTTTCTGAAAACTGCCTGTTCATATCCTTTGACCATTTATCAATTGGAGAATGACTCCATCCCTTTAATTTTACTGAGGAAGAAAGCAAGGCCCAAGAGATCACACTGACAGAATTAATATTAAAATAGAGTTTTCTGACACCAAATACAATATTCTTTCTACTAAATTATACTACCTCTCCCTCTTACAGGTGAATCTTTCTAGGAAGGACACCCTTTGGGCACTTCAGTAATTAAGGCCCCTTGAATGAGGTGCGAGGAGGATCCATGTCATCTTGTATCCCTGTCTTTAGCGTGTAGCTTCAAAACAAGGAGGTAGCCATGTAATTTTAATGTTAACCTAAATAGTGAAGTAAAACTGCCTAGCAAACAACCAAATATGTTGCTTTGGGATTATTCAGTTATGGTGCTTCTGCATTATCTGCAATAATTGAGTGTAAACACATGCTCAAATTTTCTATTTCCTAGAATCTCAAACTTAGAAGTGTCATCTAATAAGTCCAAGCTGCCTATCAAGGCAGAAATCCTATTTACAAAATCTGGGACTAGTGTGGTCCTCTGTGTTTTGCTCGAACACTTATCTTGACAAGGTGTTCACTGTTTCACCAGTCAGCCAATATCATTTTTAGGGAACTCTAAAATTTGGTTCTATATGGAGCCAGAATCTGCCTTTATGTAACTCCCACTCATTTGATATAGATCTGTCCTCTAGATGTATGTAGAACAAGTGAAGTGCCCCTAATTGGACAGCCTTTCTTTAGGATGTTTGAAGAAAGCTACCACATTCTCCCTGTCTTCTTTTCTGCAGATTCCCTAAGGGCAGTTAGGTGGCACAGCAGATAGAGTACCAGACAGGCATAAAGACTCATCTTCCTGAGTTCAAATATGGCCTCGGACACAGGGGATCAAAGAGAGTCTGATACACTGAAACAATTGAACAAAAATAGCATTCGGTTCCTTCAGTCACTCTTCATATTTGATTCTTCAAAGTACCCTTCTCTTTCTAGTCGCCCCCCCCCATTCTGTATGCACTCCAATTTATCAATATCCTTCCTCCAAAGTGTGGACCAGGACTGAGCATAATATTTAAAATGTGATTTGACAAGTGGAGAAATAATAATAATGGGTGACATCTTTATTAAATATTCAATTTAAAATTTAACATTAAAAATCAGTACAAACAACCAAACTTGATTGATTATTGTTGTTTTTGTTCAGACATTTCTATATCTTTGTGATCCCATTTGGAGTTTTCTTGGCAAAGATATTGGAATGATTTTTCATTTCTTTCTCTAGCTCATTTTACAGATGAGGAAACTGAGGCAAACAGAGATTAAATAACTTGCCCAGGGCCCCACAACTAGTAAGTATCTAAGGCTAGACTTGAACTCAGGTCTTACTGACTTGAGGCCTTGCACTGTGCCACCTAGCCGCCAAGGTTAGTAATTTTTTACATTTAAATTAATTTCAGCACATAAAGTATAAAAAAAGTTTTAGTCACTTCAAGTCTCTACCATAAGAGAATGAAGTCTTCATTCATCCCCATTCACTTTTCCTTTTTGTAATCTCCATTCTTTCGCCTTTTTAAAATTTGCATTATTTCTTACATATGTTTCCAGATTTTTTGTGCTTGTCAAATTCATTGTTCTGAGTTGAATTTTTACATTCCATTTCATAAAAGATTGTAATTTCTCTAGCCTCTTCCCCACAGATATTTTAGGTGACTTCTAGGTTTCTTTTTCCAATTACATGTAATGTTGTTATGAAAATCTTTGAAGAGAAACCTTTCTGTTCTTGCTACAATTTTAAGTTATCACTGGCAGTAGAATTATTGGGTGAAATGAAATAATTGTTCTAGTGGGAAAAAAAGGATTAAGTGTTTATATGATTCCATGTGCCAGGTACTGTGCTAAGCACCTTTTCACAAATAGCATCTTATCTGAGCCCCACAACACCTCTGGGAGGTAGGTACTCTTATTATCCCCATTTTACAGTTAAGGAAAGTGAGGCAAGCAGTCACACAAAATAGTAAATATCTGGGAGGGGATGTGAATCTCAGGCCTTCCTGGCTGCAGGGCCGGCCTTCCATCCACTGAACTTCCAGCTGCCTCTGTTTTGTGTCTTCTATATGATTCTAGCACGTTGTTATCCAAGAAATTCTTTCAGTTCATAATTCACTAGCAATGAGTGAACAAATCAATTTCCCCATAACCCCACCACCAATGAATTTTGTTGCTTCTAGTTATTTTTGCCAATTTGATGGGTAAGGCCTCAAAGTTGCTTTAATTGGCATCTCTTTATTAGTAAAACTGAGCATTTTAAAATGATTATTAAATAATTTGTAATTTTCCTCTTGAGAACAATCTGTTCATAGCATGACTGACATTTAAATGATTGGAGGCAGTGACGAGCAGTCAGAGTTGTCTATGCAAGGCTGACTAGGAACTTTTTGTTATGTCATATCAGTGAAGCTTCCCACTAACCTTGTGAGACCAGTATGTTCTGTAGCATGGAGATGAGACTTGCAATGTCTACTTCACAGATTCTGTATAAGGAAAATCATTACATAAAGATGAGTCATTATTCTCTCCCTGTTGACATAGAAGAAATGGAGCTTCTGAAAGGTTAAACATCTTGGCTAGTAAGTGGAAGAACCAGTAGTGGAATGCAGGCCTATGGACTCAAAGGCTAGATCTCGCAGTGTCACAACACATTTCTCTTACTCCGGATCCTGTACTTCTCTAGTTTTTCATACTATGCATCCTAAAGTGGCAGTAGCTTTTCTTTAACCAGACCCATGCACTGAGGTTTATATTGAAAGTACATTCTGCTCAGACTGTTTCCAAATGAATGGCCACAAAATCAGATTTTTCCATATCTTATAATTATGATTGGACTTTCTAAACTTAAGTGAATATATGTATAATTATATGCATATGTACATATATATTCCCTTTGGACATGACTGAGCAACTTATGCATATATACATATATGTCACGTGTGTTTTACACACATATACTATAGATTGTATGTTGTTTATGTAGATTTGTATTGTGTTACATGTTCTATTGATTCATGTGTATATATATGGATTGTAGATGTGTATATGTATTATAGATATGTGTAGATTTTATAGTACATGTATATATTCATTGATATGTATATTCATATACACATGCTATAGATGTGTGTGCATATATGCAATACTATAATGTATGTTTTTGTGTGTATACGTGTACTATGGATGTGTGTATTGTTTATGTATATATCATTTCTATATATACATGTTCTATTGATTTGTGTGTATATATACACATACTGAAGATGTGTGTATATATGCCCTATAGATATGGGTAGATATATATTACTGCATATTATGTGTACATACCCATATATGTATATTCATATATACATTCTATGGGAGTTGCACAAACAGTACTATAATACATGTGTTTGTGTATATACATTACTATAGATGTGTGCATACATACATACATGCAGTGTATATGTACATAAAGGTGTGTTATAGATGTGCATATATGTATGTATATATACATACTATGTAATTATGTGTATGCACCTATATAACCATAGACATGTACATATGTACATCACTGTGGGTGGGAACACACATACTATACATATATGTGAATGCATACATGTGCTATAGATATATGTGTCTGTGTGTTTACATATGTGCTATAAATGCATCTGTATGCATATATATTATTGTAGCTTTGTATAGTGCATGTATATAGAGATTGTTGACAATATGTGTATGTATATATTACAATAGATGTATGTGTGTGTATGCTACAGATGTATGCATAGCCATATATGTGTTACTGCAAACATGGGTATATGGGTATATGTATATATACATACTATAGATATATGGGTATATATTGAAGATATATGTGTGTATCCATATGTACTATGTATATATGGACGCATGTAGGTAGATGGGTAGGTGTGTGTATGTCTGTATTTCTTACAGAGGTGTGATTTCATCTGTGCTGGCATCTCCCAAAGAACAAGCCTCCTCCACCAATACAAACTGGCACCTTCTCTGCTGCATAACATCTCAAAGAGGTGCTTGGAACCTTGAGACCCTGTTTGATGGCTTGCCTAACTTCAGACTGTTGGTGTGTGTCAGAAATAGACCTTGAATTCAGGCCTCCGTGACCCCAAGATTGACTCTCCATCCACTCTGTCACACGGCCTTTCTTCATTCATAACCCTAGCTAATTTCATCTTATTAGATTTGATTCAGGGTTCTAGGCTTCTCTGGTTATTTTAAACTCTGATTCTGTCAGCTAATATATTTGCAATCTCTTCTAACTTTGGTTAATCTTCAAATTAGATAAGTACGCCATCTTATGTCTTTTCTTTTCATGGAAATTAAGGTTTACAAGGGAATTTTTATTCAATTTATTGCAGATTTTTGTGTGACTCCTATAACCTAGAGAATGGAGAGGCTTTGGGTGGTACAAATGGTTAGAGAGAAAATAGTTTTGAGTTCTTTGAGACAGAACCTCAGAGCTGAAGGAAAGAGATTCTTTCAAGGTCCTGTCCCCTCAGTTTGCAGATGAGGAAACCCAGACTCAGAGAGATGAAATTACTTCTTTGTTGTCACTCAGACAGGTAGATTTGGTTCTAATTTCAATGGTTTTATTTACTAAAACATAAATGGCAAGTTTTTCCCTTTCCTAAAGACCCAAAGCCATTTAATGATGAATTTACTTCAAACGAAGCATATTTTTTTTCTTTCCATTACTGGCCTTTGGGGATCAAATGAGATAATGTATGTGAAAGTATTTGGCAACCATAAAGTGCTCTAAAAAGTATGTTTTCATTAGTAATCATCATAAATAGCAACACAGTGAATACAAAGAAAAGGAATAGGATGACCCTGACCAAATATGAACAGAACTGGTTAGCACCCTTTTAACCATGTGTCTTCTTGCTGTTTTCTTTTATTTTTCTTGTTGTAAATAAGATAATGGATTTCAAAGTAACTTAAAAATTCTATAGCTTCAGTTAGGTAGGACTGTAGTATCAGCTCCATTTTTGTCCAGAAGGAATTTGACAACATGCACAGAAGTTCAGTGTGTCCCAGTGGATTAAAGAGTCCAGCAACCAAGCCAGGATTAGAACCCCCACACCCCTCACCAACCCCCCATGACCCAAAGTTACCCCTTTGCCCAATCAAGAAATCTCAGGTCCAACTGCTTGGAGGCACCAAAGAGAATTTAATTATAAACTCTATTTATTTTCAAAGGTCAGTATGCATTTCAGTTGTGTACATGAGGCCTGGGGCATTTGGTGCATGCTAAAAAAAAATGTTGTGGGAAGGGTCAATAAATTTAAGCAAACATTGCTAGGTCCTTTCTAAACCTCAAGCAAATAGCAGTTGTCATTCATATAGTACCTTAGAAGTATTTTTCTCCCCACAACCCTGTGAAAGGGGTTGATGCCCAAGCATCATTGCTATTATTCATTATAATTATCTATTGCTAAGAAATTTTATGGTATAGTGGATAGAGAGCAAGCTTTGAGGTCAGGAAGACCCAGGTTCAAGTGTAGCCTCTGACACATACTGTCTCAGCCTAGGTAAGACCCTTAATTTCTTGGTGCCACCAAGAAATTGTTTAAAACTATAAGTATATATAATTATAAGGACCTGTGACTTCATTAGTATAGGGAACTCCCAAATGAAGAAAATGTACTAATATGGGTTGGAATGGTCTCTGCAACTAGATAGATAGATAGACAGACAGACAGACAGACAGACAGAGAAAGAGAGAGACAGAGAGAGAGAGAGAGAGACAGAGAGAGAGAGAGAGAGAGAGAGAGAAGAAAAGAGGAGAGAGGAGAGGAGAGGAGAAGAGAGGAGAGGAGAGGAGAGGAGAGGAAAGGAGAGGAGAGGAGAGGAGAGGAGGGGGTTGGAGGGAGAGAGAATAATAACACAAAAAGGCAGTGTGGAATGGTGAATAAAGAGACTCACCCTTGAAATTTGTTGAGCCCTTAGCACTAAATCCCTGATTGATATAAGAATAATAAAAATAATAATAGCTAACATTTATATAGCACTTTAAGGTTTGCAAAGTGCTTAACAAATATTATCTCATTTGAGTCTTACAACTACTCTGTGAGATAGGTGCTATCATTGTCCCCATTTTACTGATGTGGATATTCAGAGATAAAATGAGAGTAACACAGCTATTAAGTGTCTGAGGCACTATTTGAACCCAGGTTTTCCTGACTAAACCCACTGTACACCCAGCTGCCCCTGTACACAACATCTATTGAGTCTATGCATTTCCCTATAGATGACATAGCCCTGACACCATAGAAAGGAGAGAAACTGAAGAACAGTCTTGTTTTCCTGGCTTAAACATTTACTTCTTGATCCTAAATCCATGATGGTCATTAGTAGTTACGGAAACAAAGGTTTCCACAAGTACTTGTTAGCTAGTTGAAATCATCTTCAGTTAGGACTTCACAACAGCCACACAAAGAGGGAGAAAGTGCAGCAAAGAGTGAGCCCAGAATGTATGCAGCTTCCACCAGCATGAAACTGGGGCCCAAAGGCAACATCCCAGTAAGGAGAGCTATTAAATCTCCCATCTTGGGAGGGAAAAACTTGGATATTTGGCCTCAGGGACAGTATTCTGGCCAGACATATTCCTGCCTCTAACACCCTTTGTGACCTGATAATTTAATTGATTTACTTGATTTAAGAAGCTCTGAGTTAAATAAGGCTTGCCTCACAGAGATGAGGACTCCACTGTTCCTAGTCCTCCAGAATAAATGCTTATTAAATCATGAGCTCAGCAGCTTGGTTCTTTCTCACTAGGAAAGGGCAAAGTAGAGCCTTGCAAAGGACAGAACAATATTTGTCCACATCCTCCCATGTTCAGTATAATATCAATGAAATGAGTTAATAAAGGTAAAGTGCTTTGAGAAACTTAAAGTGCTGTATCAATGCTAGCTGTATGCTATTGTTAATTAATAAACATTTAGGAAGCACCTACTATGAGCCAGGCACTATGCTAGATACTGGGGGAAGAGGGAAAGAGGGAGGGATGAAGGGGGAGCAGGGGAGGAAGAGAGAAAGGGGAAGGGAGAGGGGGGAGGGAAAGGGGAGGGGGAGAGACAGAGAGAGCTCACTACAATCTTGTCTTATTGGATGCAAGAATTGGATTTTGAAGGTACTTTAAAATCCATTTACACATTTGCAGTGAGAAAAAGTTAGAGTGTGAGGAGAAAGAGAGAGAGAGAGAGAGAGAGAGAGAGAGAGAGAGAGAGAGA
>NW_027185903.1:4681740-4682574 GCF_028583685.1 Petaurus breviceps papuanus | reverse complement strand
GAGAGAGAGAGAGAGAGAGAGAGAGAGAGAGAGAGAGAGAGAGAGAAATGAGATTGAGAGCTACATAAAGAGATAGAAAGAGGCAGATGAGGTCCATCAGATCATCAGACACTTATTATTTATGCATTATATGCCAGGCATTGTGCTCAGTGCTTGAGATACAAAGACAAGAACACAAAAACCATCCCTGTTCTCAAGGAATGTACAAGCTAGAAGTGGAGGTAGGGGAGCCTCATGTAAATAAATAGGCATTTGCATGATAGATGCAGAATAGAAGGAGGGGAAGTCTCAAGTGAGGGGGGCGAGAGGAACAGGACATGGAGGGTAAAGACTGGGAAGGTTTCCAGAAGAAAGTGACATTTGAACTGAGCCTTGAGAGAAGCCAGGGATGGCAAGGTGTAGCCATGAGGAAGGAAATCATTTCAGGCATAGGGACCCTCCTGTGCAAAGGCATGAGGGTAAACATATGAGGAAAAGCACATGGATCGGTATCGCTAGTCTGGAAGGGAATAAAGCATGAGAAGATGAGGCTAGGGATGGATCTAAAGAGAGGTCTTTCTATTTGATTCTGGTGGGGGGCACTGGATTTATTGAACAGTGATGCTAGAGCAAAATCTATATTTTCAAAAGTCAGTTTGGTAGCTGTGCAGAAGACGAATTGGAATAAGGAGAGACAGGAAGATGAATTCTAATATTATTGTGATTGTCCAGGGAAGAGGTGATGAGGGAGGGCCCGTGCTAGAGGGGTATCTTTCTTCCTCTCTCTCTCTCTCTCTCTCTCTCTCTGTCTCTCTCTCTCTCTGTCTCTCTCTCTCTGTCTCTCTCTCTCTGTCT
>NW_027185903.1:4662097-4681640 GCF_028583685.1 Petaurus breviceps papuanus | reverse complement strand
CTCTCTCTCTCTCTCTCTCTCTGTCTCTCTCTCTCTCTCTCTGTGTGGGGGATATGTCATGAAGGTAGAAATGGTGAGAAAAAATAAGGCAACTTATTGACTTTGTGTCTTCATATGTACACTTTACCATATGTTACACTTAAGAGGAAGTATGGAGTAGTGGATTCATGTTCAGGAAGATCTGGGGTCCCAAATGACTTTGTATATGTGTTGTATTTACTTTTCTGTGCTTTTGTCATCCTCTGTCCTTACCTCTCCCCAGCACAATGTAAGCTTCTTCAGGGTGGGGACTACATTATTTTTTATCTTCCTATGTTCCTTTTGTAGTCTAGTGCCAGGCAAAGAATTTTTATTGTTGTTCAGTCATTTCAGCCCGGTCCCACTCTGCTCGGCTCCATCTGGGGTTTTCTTGGCAGAAGATACTGGCATGAGTTGCCATTTCCTTCTCCAGCTTATTTTATAGATGAGGAAAATGAGGCAAACAGGGTTAAGTGACTTGCCCATGGTCACACAGCTAATAAGGTATGAGGCTAAATATAAACTCAGTTATTCCTAACTCCAGACCTGTCCCACCTAGCTGCCTTGTCTGGCACAAAATAGATGCATAAGAAATGCTTGCTGAAAAAGGTCCATACTTATGCTCCTTTCTTAATAGTATTTAGGTTTATCTCTAAATATAAATATATTAATCATATAAATATCTTCATAATATTTCTTAACAATATCTCTGCTATTCCTAGTTCTTTATTGAATAAGAGGAGGAGAGCTAGTCCATGTTCCCCCCATTCCTAGCTGGTCAGGATCTCCTGTATCACTGTGATGAGAAATATTTCTCCGTCTCATGTTACTTTCTGCCAGAAACAGGTACAACATCTGGCAGGCTGAGTTTGCAGAAGGGCTCCCTCGGGCAAGCAAACACTGCAGAAATCAGAGAGGACTCTGTGCACAAAAGAAAGTGATCCTCAAATCTAACAGTCTGAAACACTGTATTATTTATTTATACAATTTCATTTTTCCAAAGGGCAGAACTCTCACATGCTGGGACTAAGGGAGGCAAGCTCTGCATTGGGACTTCAATTAAATTCCACAAACATTTATTAAGCACCTACTATATATAAAACAGGTTGCTAAATGCTGAGGATATAAAGACAGACATGGCTTAAGCCCTGCTCACCAGGCTCTGACCATCAAATAACTAGTTGCCACAGTGCATAGAGTGCTGGACTTGGAGTCAGAAAAACAGGAGTTGAAATTCCGTCTCATATGCTAACTAGTTGTATGAATCCAGGCAGGCCACTTAATCTCTGCTGGCCTCAGTTTCCCCATCTGTAAAAAAGGAGTAATGATAGCACATATCTCCCAAGGTTGTTGTGAGGGAAAATGAGGCAATATTTGGAAGGGGCTTTGCAAACTTTGAAGTGCTATATAAATGCTATTATTATTAAGTGGAAGAACATAAAATATACAAAAAGTATAATAATAACTCAGATTTTATATAGCATCTTAAAACTTGCAGGGTGCTTTACATAGAAAGAGCACTGACCCTGTACTCGAAGTATTTGGATTCAAATTCCATTACTGTCAATTACTACTTATATGGCCTTGGGCAAATCACTTAATCTTCCTGGGCCTCAATTGATTCATATGATGGTCTGGTTGGAATACTGTGTATGGCCTTGAGATCCTTTCTAGCTGTGGCACGTGAAATGATACTGAGGCAAATGGAGGTACCATTTTCTCCAGGGCAAGATTACAGTTTATTAACAGTGATAGGTATAGCTGTTAATAAAGTAGGTCACTGTCTTCCCACTCCCCCCTCCCTTAGTTGGGTCAGCAACCATGAAGGGACTGAAGAGACCATGAGATCCTATTGAGCCCCAAAAGAAGGAGAGGGGTGTGCATAGAAATAAAAAGCCTTAAGTTAGCTGCAGCTGGGACGGCCTTCACCCTTAAGGTGTGGCTGATCATGCCCTTCCCTGACAATTAAGGAATGCCAATTGCTTTATGTGCCTTGGCTGCCTCTAGTAATCTTGGCCAGAAAATCAGAACCACCCCAATCAGTATTCTACCCCACCCTCACCCCTTAGCCTTCCCCTTGGAGACCAATCACCCCTAATTTTGACAAGGAAAGGGGAGAACTGGGAAAGCAGAGGACCATAACTAGTGGTTCTGTTTACCTGTAAACGAAACAAGGGTCTCACTTTAAACTGGCTAGCTAGTAAATGCTCCCAGGGATAGGAGACATCACTATTCAACCAGACTTCAGTTCAGACTGAGAGAGACACCCTTCTGAACTAGACAGAAAAGCGGAGTTTGACAAAATGGGGAACGAGATGGATTGCAGAGTTATACTGGTTATTAAATGATACAGCTTAATGTTAATTTTCCTGACAGCTCTAGATTTATGGTTCTAGGAGAACCCTGTGAAGTAAGGGCAATAGATTTGATTGTCCACATTTTCACAGATGAGAAAACCATGGCTCATAAAAATTAGGTATTTTATCTAAAGTTCCATAGGTAGTAAGTACCTGAGGAAAGATTTGAACCACCAGATCTTCCTGAATTCATATATAGTACTCCATCCACTACTTCATACTGCTTCTCAAGTGTAATATATTAGTAAGGTGAGATAAGAGATTCATATAAAGAATGATAAAAACTTAAGAGGCAGGCAGCTAGGTGGTACAGTAGCCCTGGAGTCAGGAAGACCTGATTTCAAATTCCACCTCAGATACTTACTAGCTGTGTGACCCCGGGCAAGTCACATAACCCTGTTGGTCTCAATTTCCTCAATTGTAAAATGAGTTGGAGAAGGAAATGGAAAAGCACTCCAGTGTCCTTGCCAAGAAAACTCCAAATGGGGTCACAAAAAGTCAGACACGACTGAGACTGAACAGCAGAAAGAATACATAAAAGGAGGAGAGTAAAATAGGGCTTGCAATGTTTTGGGATATCTCGAATGCGAGGTTGAAGAGTTTATGTTTCATCTTAGAGGTGATGGGAACAACTATCCCCTCTCTGGGCCTATTTTTCATATCCTTAGTATTGTTCGATATGTTGCCTTACACCCCTCCCCCAGTGATGTGGGGAGGGTTAGCGAGATGGCCTGTTTTAGACTCAGGTAGAGAAGGTGCTCCATTTATACAAGTTTTGATTGTTGATGTCTTGCTTCCATAGGCTCTACAAGAGCCTACAAGTGCAAATTTAACTGGCCACAGTAATGCCCCGAGGGAAGTGCACTACTCTAAGTACAAGTGATAAATGGTCACCATATTTACATAATCTTGGTCATTTACATGAGAAATTTGACTGTGGAAGAGAGAAATAAAACCACTGGACTTAAGGATACATCAATGTGCCTGCTTTTATCATCCTTGTCATCATCATTAGTCAACCTTTCTGGAACACTTGCTCTATCCAGGGTGTGATGCAAAAGGGGAAACAATTCATTGCCCTGGAGAGGCTTACAAGGTAAGGGAAGCAGAGTATGTGCATAAAAAAATCAATAACAGCACCAGGAAGCATGTGTTTAGAGCCAAGGGAGAGGTAGGAACAATGCGGATTAAAAGTTTAGAGAAGAAAGTGTGCATCCAGGGCAGGTAGGCCAGGGAAGGTTTCGTTGGAGGCTGTGGGCCTTCAGAAAGGAGGAAGTGTGGCATGAGGGAAAGGGGTGAGAGGGGGTGGCACAAGCAAGTACGGGGAAGCAGGAAATGCACATGGTGTTTCTGGGAAACAAATCCCTTAGAGCCATTTGGTCCTAGCAGAGATTTGTGAAAAGATATAATGGCAGATAAGCCTGGCAAGAGCTGCAGGCAAGGAGACCCAGAATCTGGGTTTCAATCCCAGCTCTGATATTTACCACCTTGTGAGTTCAGAAAGTCACTTACAACTCTAGATAATCACTAAAGTGCAAGGGAGTTACAACATTTAAATAGTTTGAGAGACATCATTTCTAGGTAATTTAATCATTTTATTTAAAAGGCTAGCATGTTTATTAATAAAAAGAGATCAGTGGCATTTTCGAATGCCAAAGATGTCTCATGGAGGTGCGTTCACAGTTTATATGCCCTTAGAAGAGCAGATGTTCCTGAGGATGGCAATCAACTCTGGTTAATAATTAATGAGAAAATTAATATTACAATGAGCAGCTGGGTTATATTCCAATGAGGTTCTTGAGGGCATGTGACTTGAATCACCCAAGCCTTGGTCAAAGAGACTTATCAATTTTCCTATCACTTGTCTGACAAAAGGGAGAATCCACATTTTCCCAGACCTGCCTAAGTAAACACAAAGAGCAGGAATAGTCTTTGAGAAAGATTTCCCATATTGGTTGATTTCTGGATGAGGAAGTAGAAAAGGGGGAAAACTTTGGTTTTGATTCAATAATTAGTTATTAATAAAAGAGAGAAATAGTAATTTCTCTCATAGCCATTGGTGGAACAGTGGATAAAGATCTGGGACCTGGAATGAAGAAGACCTGAGTTCAAAGTCAGCCTCAGACACGATGAGACACTGAGCAAGTCACTTAACCACTATTTGCATCAGTTTCCTCATCTGTAAAATGGGGATAATAGTAGTATCTACCTCTCAGGGTTGTCTTGAAGATAAAAATGAGATAATATTTGTAAAATGCTTTACATACCTTTAAGAGCTCTATAAATACTAGCAATGCAATGTAACAAATGCCAAGTCTAAAGTTTTAAGGTAAGGTAGAGCTGATATGGGCGGGGAGAGGGGGAGGGGCTGTAATGCCAAACTTTTAGACTTTATTCTGAGGGCAGTGAGGATCACCTAAAGGTTTATAGTAAATACATACTTACTTATGTGTTGTGATTCAAAGGTAGTTGTTGTTGATGAACACATATAACTGAAAAGGCACATAACCTCTTCTATGTCCTCTGTATATGTAAAGGCAAAGGGACTTTATAATCATTTCTATTAGACCCAGCAATTAATGTTTTATAATAACCTATATTTCACACACCACCATCACCCTTCACTGCCACCCACACAAACATACACCTCACACACACACACATACACACACTTTTTAAATTAATAAGCTAAAGGAGTTTAATTAACAAGCCCTGTTCATGAAGCAAGTTAGTGGCTGAAAGTGAAATAAGAGTTAGAAGTTTCAGTCACTGATGGATGCCCTTGGTCTGATTGTTTGTTTATAACTAAATATTGTATTCCTTGTGTGGTAATATCCCTGATGAAATCAATAGATGAGATCAGCCCTTTCTAGTCTGGTTGTATCCTGGGCATTTAACATGTGTCTAGCTGTAGCAAGCCCTTAATAATTGCTTTTTGGTTGGTTGGTTGGTTGGTTGGTTGGTGGTCTCTATGATTGATGTTGCTAATGTTCAGTGATTAGGTACTTAAAGTAGCATGATGTGTGTGTGTTCTACATGGACCTGTCTTAAAGCTTTCATTTGAAGAGCATCCTAATTACCTGTGACTTTAAAAGATAACAAGAGAGTCACACAAAACCATACCATCACTCTTAGTGTGTGCATAACTCTGCCTGCTACTTCTGTTGATGAATTCCAGCCAGCCCCTGTATGATCCTAGCAACAGCCTGATGTTCCAACTCAGACTAAGCCAGAAGTCACAATGAAAAGCATCTATCTGCTGGGTCACTCAGACAAGTGACTAAGCTTCTCTGGACCTCAGGACCTTTCTCTACAATACTGGGACTTGGGAGGAGAGTGGAGGTCTTCCAAGGTCCCTTTCATATCTAAATCTATGTTTGTACAAGTCATAAAAATGAGGTCACAGCTTTCTGTCTCCTGTACACAAATGAGGAGAAAACTAAGTGTTATGTGTTTGTTTTGAAACCACATTCTAAAATAAATTGTTTGCTTGGTTTATTAGAGAAGATCTATATCCCTTCCAAGGGCAGAGTAGTTGAGTTCTGCCAGACTCTAGGAAAAAGGGAGTGCCATGATAAGTTTAAATTGAAGCAGAGCATATCAATCTCATTCCATATCCAAATGGTTATTTCAATCCCTCAGTCTCTGAGTCCACTATTTAATTGAAGAGCAATTCCCCCAGAGGTTTTATGATGGCTGAGAAGTGACTATTCAGCCCCAGCTAAGCTCCTGACTTACCTCTTCTTGCTTCTTTCTCGCCTTGATTCTGTCATAAGACCAAAGAAAACAATCCAAAGCAACTGTGTTATTATGTCTGCTATCAAATAGATTTCAACTAAGATGGAGGTTTGGTAGTTTCATCAGAAACCCCCCAGACATTCCATGTTCCTGCCATTTTGCTCCTGAAATCTCAGTGTAGACAGTAGGAAAGCAGTTTGTCAACAGCTTGTGTAATTATAAGATGAAAAGATAAAGGTTAAGCTCCACTGCCATCCCTGTATTAAATTTCCCAATTACACAGCACATCCTTTGGTTAACCAACACTATTTTCCTGTCTCATTCATTTCAAAGGCAATTATCTCTGTTTCTATTCATACCCTTGTAAATATATACTATATATAATAATGCAAATATACAATATTATTAAAACAATATACAACACAATATATAATAATAATGCAATATAACATACAATATTACAATAAATACATAATTACAATGATATTATGCATGGGCCAACATCCAATAAATGTTGCTAAGACATCTTAACTAAGAGTTTGCCCATGCTGTCTGGAGCTGTCTCAACCCCAAGGAGTCATTTTGATTTTAGGATGGTTGAGGTGGTGGCAGCCAAAAAGGACTGAGATATAGGGGTTTGCTCTGTTTCAGAAAAGAGACAGTGGGTGAAGCCCAAACCCTCATCATCATATAATCAGAGATCCATAGGATTTAGAGTTAGAAAGGGTCTTAGAAATCTAGTCCAACTCCAACAGAGAGATGAGCAAATAGATGCAGAGTGTTTAAGAGAACTCTACCAGATCACACAGGTAGTGAGTGAAAGAACCAGAATTTGAACCTAATCCCTACTTGATACAGTAGAATCTGGGAAGCAGGATGGTTCAGTCAGGAGATACCTACAATGCAAATTGACTTAAGTTCCCTAATCTACCTACTGTGTATATGTGACTTCAGGGCACTTGGGTATTTTTCTCAGAAAATATTGGGTAACCTCTACTTCTTCCATGATTGTGGAGCACAGAGTTGAGAGAAATATTACAAGTAGATGGTAGAAAGGAGTCTAGTGACCAAGTATGATAGGAGTTTGCCCAGTCACCTAGCATGGATTGTCGAACATTGCCCACAAAGGGGCCATGCTTGGACAGGATGCAAGCATTTAGGTGATGGGCATAGACCATGAATGATCTGCTTAGACTGGTTAGAACATCCATGTGTAAACCAAGTTCAACTGTATCCTTCATGAAGCTACCCTAGACCTGAGTCAGCTTCTGTAGGCAGCCAGGTGGCACAATGTATAGAGAACTAGATCTAGAAACTAGAAGTCCTGAGTTCAAACACAGCCTCAGACACTTATTAGTTATGTGATTTTGAACAAGTGACTTCACCTCTATCTGCTTCAATTTTTTATTCTGTAAAATAGGGATAATAATAACACCTATCTCCCAGGGTTTTTGTAAGAATCAAACGAGATACTCTTGGTAAAGTACTTTATAAACCTTAAAGGGATGTATAAATGTTAGTGATGATGATGATGATGATGATGATGATGATGATGATGATGGTGATGGTGATGATGGTGATGATGATGACGATGATATGATTACAATGAAGTAGGTGGGAAGGGTCTACTAGAGTACCAGCTGACTGACTAGCTGGTGCTATCTACTAAAGAATCAGCACATTTGGGGCTTGTCAAACAGGCACATTCTAAATTGTGTTCATATACATTAACGTCCTAAGTGGCCTGAGGAATTGCTTTATACAGTTAAGGAACTGATTGTTTGCCTAAAGTATTACTTCTGTGTAAACTGAGATACTGTGTGGCCTAGTAAATACAGAGTTAGGATCTGGAAAACCTGGGATGCATTACTGCTTCTGATACATACTGACTGTGCAGTCATGGACAAATCCTTTAACTTCTCAAGACACCAGACAATTCTTTAAGACAGTTACACCCAAGTTGATGATTTGCACAAAACAAACAAAACCGCAGGTATAGAGAGATCTCTCCATTGTGTCACAAATGACATGGAAACATTTCTTGACGTCCTTGTTCAAGGACCATAAAAAGGGAGAGATGTTACTGCTCCTTCTGCTCCATCCTCCAAACCAGATCCCTTCTATGTACCTCACATCCTCTGCCTGCTCACCATCCCACTCCACTTCTTTCTCTGAGACTTGTAATCACGTTAACACTAACACTATCATTGTCTGTAGAACACGTGTTAATGAACTGCTCTGTTGGTTCACTCTTCATCTTTATAATTTTTCAGACCATAGATAGATGATTTCTATGGTCCCTTCCAAGTCATGCTGGCTTCCTTTCTTGGTCACCAGTCCCCTCAAAGAGGTGTCTCCTCCATTAGAATCTAAGCTTTTGAGGGAAGAGTCTGTATTGGTTTTTTTTTTTCCTATTTGTATCTTCAGCAGGTAGTACAATGCTTGGGACACAGTAAGAGATTACAAAATGCTTTTCATTCATTCATTCATTAATCCATCCATCCTCCATTCATTTATTCTGGTCAGTAGTCCTCTCACCTATACAAGAGGTGGCCTGATCTTCAACTGGACCCACTGGTTCCAATCAAATGTGGAGGAGTACAGAGGCCAGTTGGTTTGTGTCAGATTTCCCTTTGGTGGATCCCTTTTCGGAATAATATTTGTTGCTTACATTTATAATTAAAGGAAATGCTAAATTTCAGGTGGAGGTTAGTAAAAATAAAGATGTGGTTTTTTTTTTTCCTGTCCAAGTTCACCAACCTCCTGAAATCTATCCATAAACCTTTTGGGTATCTGTAGAACTTAGGTTAGGAACCCCCAGTTTAGGTTCATTCAAGACCACTTAGGACTTGAGGTCTTGACATAGGCACAATCCACCAATCTCTGCAGGAGGAAGAATGAGTTCTGCTCTCTTTTTCTAACTCATCAAGTTTTGTTTGATACCAGATAGACCTTTTGTTATTTTATGTCTTGTGTTTTTCACAAGTACAGGCTGCTTCATGTTTTATTGCTAGTCAAGATTCTTCTTAGGGTTGATGACACTTGAGTTAATTTTGAATGGTCCTTAATGCTTTTATTAATTTAGAGTAGGATTTATGTGTCATGTCTATTTATAGAGATATTTGGAAAGATGTTTGTTCCTATGATACTAGAGATACTTTTCACCCTTTCTAATATCATTGCTACCATCATTTTCAAAATCAGACTCAGCATTTTGAGTAAATTCCCATTATTACAGGTAAATAAATAGGGTGAGACATCCAGAGGACAAGGTTTTCAGACCAGACATTGCAATTCAAAGAAATAGAACGATCTCCTAGCCCACAGAGAAGACCTTAACAATCTTTCTCTTTCTATTTCAATACAGAAGATCTAGGACCAATGCCACAATCCAATCATTCATTTTAACAGAAGACCCCAGTCATCTGACCATGACCGTATAAAGATTAGAACTGACTGGTTATGATACAGGTCACTGCTACCAAAACCCTTCTCTATAACTCACAGGTTTTTTTCTGAAAAGTTCAAGGGTATGGTTTAAAGCCCCTTTTAATCCCTTTTGACTCCTGTCAAAAGCTTTCCTCCTCCCTCTAAAATTATTAGCATTCTTCAACTTCACTCTATCAGCAATGAACTCCCAAACCTAGCCCATACAGAAAAGGTTGGGGGTCTAGGAATTATTTCGATAGGCTGTACTTTAAAAATCTTAATCCTCATCATATGCATTATCTTTGAGAATCATCAGAAGGGCTAGTTTAGAGAAATATGACTATTATTAATAATAATTAATAATACTATCACATCATTTGAGAATTGGAAGGGATCTCAGTGATCATCTAAACATAAGTGAAGGGAATCTCCACCACAGCATACTACCTTTTGATTGCATACCTTCAAAGAAGGTCCATTTTTTTTGACATCTCTAATTGTTAGAAAGTTTTTCTTGATATCAAACCTAAATTGACCTCTCTGCAACTTCTGCTCATTTCTCCTGGTTCATACTACTGGGGCTAAACACAACCAATCTAATTGCTTCTCCATATATTTGAAGACAGCTTTCATGTCCCCTTTGAGTTTTCTTTTCTAAACTTCCCCATTTCCTTCCACTGATCCTGTTATTACACGGTCTAAAGACCCTTTGGAATCCTGATTGCCCTTCTCTTAACACTATTTGGCCTCCCAATGTCATTCTTAAACCATGTTAACATGAAAGGAAAAATATACTCCAAACAAAATCTGAAAGGGAATTCCAGTGGAATCTTTTCTATTCCTGAGGACTTGCTATGCCTCTCTCTGTTCATCCCAAGATTATATTCGTTCTTGTGGCTGTTATGCCACCCTTCTGACTCATATTGAGTTTGTAGTCCACGAAAAGCCCTTGATCTTCTTTCAGAAGAAATACTGACTACCTATCACTCCCTTATCTTGTACTTGCAAAGTTGATTTTGTCTTTCACCCATGTAAGACTTTACATTGATTTCTATTGAATTTCATCTTATTAAATTTGATCCAGTGTACTTGTTAATATCTTTTTGGATCTTTATTCTATCAACCAATGTATTAGCTATCCCTCCTAGCTATTTATCATTTACTGTACTTTGGGCCAAGGAACTGTGATGTTTAAAAAAGGCTTGAGAGATAGTTTCTGGGTAATTTAATCATTTTATTAATAATACCAGCAGATTACTAATAAAAGGATTGTCATTTGGCCATTTCTCTTAAATGACAGACAATCACAGCAGCAGACTCACAATTGAGATACCCTTCAAAACAGTAGGTGGTCCATCAAACAGAAATCAAAAGTAATTGGTTAACATGATTGGAGGTGGGTCATATTAAGATGAAGGGCTGTCTCTTAGAGAGGGAGAGTAGCTCTATACCAGACCACCCATAGCCTTGTTAGGCTATCAATTTAAAGAATGTAAAGCCTGAGCAGAACACAATGGGCTTGCCCACCTTAAATTAAATTCCTTGTAGACTGGGGAAAGTTAATACAATTTTATTATCAGTGATGTCTCACAAGAACTCTGAACTTAAAGTCAGGACTTTGGAAGAAGAGGGGTGGAGCTCTGAATCTACCCAAGATACTGGTTATTAATAATCATTTCTCACAGAGCTGACAAAAAAGTTAAGTGGCTAAGGGCCGAGCACAGATCTTTGGGACACTTCTCTGGAATATTGACATTAAACCATTAACAGCTAATGTTGAGTCCAACCATCTAATCACTCCTGAATCCATCTACTTTGTATTATTGTTTGATCAATTTCTCTCCATCTTCTCCACAGTAGTAGTATGGGACACCTTACCAAAAGCTTTACTATAATCTAGGTAAACTATATACACAGTATTCCTTTCATTGAAACTTTAATAAACTGGACAAAAAAAAAAAAAGAAAGTCAAGCTTACTGACTAGAGACTCTCCTCTCTCTTTTTAAAATCATGATAACATTTGCTGTTCTCTAATCTTGTAGTACATTTTCCTTGATTATCCCATTCCATTCCAAATACTATTGACAATAGTTCAACTGTCACAGCTGGCGATATATTCAGGACCCAAGTGATGGGGTTCATCTTGGCCAGGAATTCATCCAGGGCACCCAGAACCTCTCTTTGTCATTTTGTTATATCATATCTACTAGGAAAATATCTTTTCTTAGGAGAGAAATCAGAAGCAAACTAAGAATTAAGCAACTTTGCCTTCTATCTTAGGTCAATTATTATCACCACACCTGCCCCTCCCCCCCAAAAAAGATCTTATATCAACTTTGATAGTCCTTTTTTCTCTCCATATAGCTGTTAGAAAACACCCTTTTTGTTGGCCTTCACTCTTGTTGACAGCCTCAGCTGATCCCCCCAATTGCTCGTTCCCTCTCTACCTAACTGTCTTAGCCAGAAAGCACTTTTTATTTGTTTGTATTTATTCCACTCAGACTGATTCTGTATGTCTTTATATGTGTATTTAGTGTCTCCTATTAGAATGAGAGCTTCTTGGGAATAGTTGTTGTTCCATTCTTTGTACCTGCATTTCCAGTACTGACCACAGTCCCTGGCACATGAGAGGTGTTTGGCAAACACTTGTTGATTGACTGAGGACCACATGCGTATCTGATAGTGGGGATTCCTTTTGGGTAGGGATTAGACTAGCAGGCAGCTAAGGCCCCTTTCAATTCTAAAATTCCTAAAGATTAAAATAAAATAAGAGCTACTGTTTATTTTTTTTGGAGGGGGGAGGATAGGGCAATTGGGGTTAAATGACTTGCCCAAGGTCACACGGCTAGTTTTTGTGTTACATGAGGTCACATTTGAACTCAGATCCTCCTGATCCCAGGGCTGGTGCTCTATTCATTGCACCACCTAGCCTCTCCAAGAACTACTATTTATATGAAGGCAGCAGATAGAGCACTGGGCCTAGAGTCAGGAAGACCTGAATTCAAATCTGGCCTCAGACCCCCCACTAGCTGTGTGACCCTGAGTGAGTCACTTAACCTCTGCTTGCCTTAATCCAGTGGTGAAGGAAATGGCAAACCACTCCAGGATCTTTGCCAAGAAAATCCCATGGACATTATAGTCTATGGACTCACAAAGAGTCAGACATGACTACGCTACTGAACAACATTTATATATACTTTAACCTTTGTCAAGCATTGTATAAATTGTCTCATCTGATCCTCACAACTCTTTGAAGTAGGTGCTATTATCATCCCCATTTTATAGACAAGCAAATTTTTGCTGACAGAGTTTAAGTGTCTTGCCCAAGTTCACACAGCTTATAAGTGTGTAAGGCCAGATTTGAACTCAGGTCTTCCTTACTTCAGGTTCTACAGTCCATCCACTACATAACCTGACAGCTAAGAAAGAATGAAAGACCTCGACAGAGTCAGAAGGCCCCAGGAAGGGAGATGAATAAATCCCCAGGGCAGGAAAGACTTTCCAGGATCAATTGAGAACTTCACTCCTCTTTGTTGGGTCTTTTCACTTCTCCCACAACCCCAACCTTCTCAGTTTGGAAAAGCAGTGAAAGTTGCTGCTCCAGTCACAGGCCAAATTCAATTTCCCTCACTTAGGTTCTCCAGGCCTGGTCTTTAAGATGCAGGCCTGTTCTTTCCTGTGGAGGGGGCTAGAGGCAAGGCAGCTGACCAGAAAAATAAAAGCATTGTGTGATTTGTCATCCCAATTACACAGAGAAATATTTTAAAAGTTTCTTTTTAACCTAATTGCTCCAAATAGCCTAATAATTCCAACAGCAGCCCACAGACCTCTGCACACTAGCTCTCATTAGTGTCTTAAAAATACTGTCAAGATGCTTTGAATTTAAATTGCAAACATCTTATAAGATGAGTCACAGTGACCTTCCTCTACCCACATTTTTTAGTTGCACTAATGACAATGACCAATTTATGAGAAGTGCTATTTGTGCTAAGAAAAGGAGTCTCTTTTCCTTTCATGCCATACATAAAGCCTTCAGCTATGGGAATGTAAAATTTGAAATGGAGTTGATTAATTGCCCAATTGCAGGTTCTAAAGTTGGGATGCACTATGATAAAATGAAAGAAAGTTTTTTTTTAATAGTTCACTCCTCTATAAGTAATTATCTATGGAAATTAGTTTAGATTAATTGAAAAGGGTTAATTCATTTCCCTGATCTGACCAAATCATTTATTTAGTCATTGATTTTCCAGGAAAGCATTAATTTCCTCCATGGAGATGTAGAGCAAGTGCCTTTTGTCAATTCCTGAACTAAAAATTTGAGAAGGAAAAAAGGAAGACACAGAAGTAGTTGCTGCCAGAACATAACTTGAATCCATTCACTGAACCAACCTCGATAGCATCAGTTAATCAAGACAAGTAGAAAAACCAGTTTCCCTCTCTACCATCCCCCTACCTCCCAAGAAAAAGAAAAACCCACCTCAAAATTATCTCAACTCAAAAATATAAGCTCTTCATGGGATGGTTTTGGTTAAATATTCAATAAGTAAGAAAATTCCAGCTCTATTTGGTAGTAGGTACTAGCTTAGAAAATCTAGGACTGTGAATAGCATGGCCAAATTATGCATAAACCCAAACACATTTCACAGAACATTGCTTTGGTAATATATGGTCCTGAGCACTGCCTGCTCTTATCTTTTGGTTCCCACAGATCTCTAAGAGCTGATAATCAGCTTAATAGTCAGAGTAGAAGTTAAGGATACGTGGCAGTAATACAACAGAACAGAACAGGGCAGAATCAGCTGCCAAGCACAGAAAAAGAAATGAGAGGAAAAAAGAGATGCTAGAAGTGTGGAAAAGAAAATTAGCAGGGTGTACATGTGTTGGGAATTGTGCATTCATACTTTCAGGAGATGGATTTTCATCCCATCTTCATTCTTAGATACTAGGATAGACACCAGCAAATCATGGCAGAAGAGGGCTCAGTTCCTCCTCCTTCAAGGGCACCAAAATATACAGAGATGTAGGGTTTTAGCAGGGCACACTGTCACTGAAAGCTGCCTTGAACCACTTCTTTCTGGAAGGAAGAAGAGGCCCCTCCAGACAATAGCAGCCCACTTGGAGCTACTCAGCAGAGGCAAGGAATGCTCAACCCACAGGAGCTAGGGAAGTTCGATAGACAATCAGACAATCTGGCTCCTTTTTGGCTGTCCTTGTAAAGCTCTGGTGGAGAGGAAGGGGTGAGACAAAAATGGAAACAAGAAGCCTAAATGTGGATTCACTTGGAATGTTGTTGTGTGGAGGATCTCCCTATTTCTAATGGCCACAGATACCCCAAAGTAGTAGCACACACAGAGAGAGGCCATATCAACATGATCTAAAGTGAATGCTAGCCAATTAGTTGCTTCACTTGTTAAGCGTAGTCAGACACACTGGATAATTATTTGCACCATAAATTGATATAGGCATAAACTCTAAGGCTTTAGGCCTTAGAATATGAGTTCTCTTGGTTTCACCCAGTGCCAAGAACTGTTCTTGAGCATCCCTGAATGAAACAGCATCATGAAGAGTTAGAAAATTTAGCTACTCCATAGAACAATTCATTCCAAAACACAGACCCGAATAAGGATAGCCCTAAGAAAAATCAGAAAAAAATCATTTTCAAAGTCCCTGACTCTCTTTGTTTTATGTATCCCTGAGGAAAGGAGGTAGACTAGTGAGGGAGAAAAAATGTGGGGATAGTCAAAGGACCTGGGTTCTTATCCTAGCTCTATCAATCACCACTTGTATGACTCTAGGGCCCAGAAGTTCTCAAACTTATTTGGCCTATTAACCCCTTTAAAAAAAATTTGCTCAGCACCCCCTCCCAAATCTACTTTCTTTAACCCTTTAACAGTTTTCTAAAAGAAACTTGTCATTTCAAATATATATATTTATAAAATGACACATCTTAAATTTAATAATTTATTGTAAATTTGTGGGGTTTTCCTACGTTGAAATTTTTGATGATGCAATTTTGCCTCATATACCCGTTAGTATTTGTATTGTAAACACATATTCCTGTCTGCCAATGCATGCTGGACTTCCCCAAGAGATGCAACAAACTTGCTTGCCAACATTTGCTTGTTAAGACCACTTAGTGGACTTGACCACTGGTGGGTTAAAACTTGCATTTTGTGTGTTTATTTGGAAAATAATGTAACCACCACAACTTTAACTGTTACACAACATGTGAAACATGTACAAATGGTTTTTCAAAATTTTCTTCTCTTCTTTCCTTATGCTCCCACTGCCCCTTTATTTTTATTCAACACCCCCCAATTGCACCTGAGACTACTACTGCCCCCGCATCAGTCCAGTGGCTCCCCCCAATCATTCCAGTACCCCCCAAGAGGCAGTATCACCCACTTTGGGAACCTATCAGCAAATCGCTTGACCTCTCTGGGTCCCAGTTTCTTCAACTGTAAAATTAAGAGTTTGGACAAGATGACCAGGAAAGTCTCTTCCAATTCTAAATGTGTGACCTCATGATACAAAATGACCCTCAAATTGGTACAAGTTTCTTTCAGTTTCTCACTGTGGTGTTCCAGAATCTTTCTTTGGCTTACTTAACCTTGTCTCCTGCCCTCAGGCACCTATCAGCATAACATTCACTCAAGAAGCTCCTAAGTGACTACTAGTTGAGGTGATAACCCAATTCCTACTAGGGTATTATAAGGTTCTAATCATGTACCATATGACCCCATACAGTAGGTAGGCATAAACCAGCAGTCCCAATGGAGGTGTACGTGTTTCTCAGAGGGTTTTTTTTACTTTATTTACTATTACATTATGCTAATTATACTATACATATGATAGTGATGTTATTATTTGGCAAACTGAAATAGGAAGTTAAAATGTTTGGGTTTTTATGCAACATGTAGAACACAAATTTAAAGAATGAAATTCCCCAAAGTCTAATGCCAATACTATGTACCCACAAGGAGCTGCCCATTTCATCAACACACTGAGCTGGATTTTAGGGGGGGGGGATTCTATATAGTACAATTAAGATAAAGCTCTGTGGAGGTGGGAAACCTGAGACCTCAAGGCCACATGTGGCCCTTTAGGTCCTCAAGTGAAGCCCTTTGACTGAATTCTGTCAAGCCCCATCCTTGCTCCAGAGATTAAAAAGTTGGTTAGCTTTTAAAATATCAATTAAGCATACCCTTCCATACGTCCAAACTTATCTATTGGGGAGAGGTTGTCATCATTCATTCATTCTAATTCATTTATCCAGCAAAAATGTGCTAACAGTAACAATACAGTAATTGACTGTATTGACTGATTTGATCACCCTGGCTGACTCTCAAAAGTCTTCTCTAGCACAACAATTTGAAAGTTTTGAGTCTGTGCTGTTCAGCTTGCCTTATAGTCCAACTCTCAAAAAAAATACATGCCTACCGGAAAAACCATAGCTTTGACTATATGGACCTTTGTTGGCAACAATGACATAGAATTAAATCAATGTCTGCAACACAGATCCCCATCTTGACCTGTGTCAATGCTATTAGTACTTTTCTAAGCTCCTTTGCAGATTGAGATGCGGTGGAAGGCTGAATGTTATAGGAGAATATCACAGAAAAGATTCTAGGTTTCCAACAAAGGGTTTTTCCATTGGGAGCATTATAGATGGGGCTAGCAATAGCATGTGCCAGGGGTTACCACTCTTGCTAGAAACTGATCTGGAGAGCATGAAAATGCTAGGATGTCAGGTTGGATGAGTAGGCAGAAAAGCTCCCCAAAGGTGACTGAGGCAAAAATGAACCACATCTCTTAATACCACATTCAGTGCTTCAGTGCGGTAGCTGAGCTAGTGCTGGCTGCATAATTTGCTGTTTGAAGGAGGGAGGAGTCGGGAGGAGAAATTCCTGTTCCTCCTAAACCAAAGCTAAGGTAAATAGCACAGATTGGTAATAGTAAGTACCAGTGACAAAAGATAGTGATGGTTAATGAGAGCCTAATCCCAGCAGAAACACTCCTATTTGCTGTTAGGACCAGAGACACAGGCCTAGGAAAATCAAGTAACCATCTGGGTCCAGATAGTAAAATGGGAAGACAAAAAAAAAAAAAGATGGAGATGATTTCAAATTAGAAGAGAAAGGAGAGAAAGAGGCAGACAGAGACAGACACAGAGAGAGAGAGAGACAGAGAGAGACAGAGACAGAGACAGAGAGACAGAGAGACAGAGACAGAGAGAGAAAGAGAGGAAGAGAGAAAGGGAAGAAAGAAGGAAGAAAGGAAGGAAGGAAGGAAGGAAGGAAGGAAGGAAGGAAGGAAGGAAGGAAGGAAAGAAAGAAAGAAAGAATAAATGCACAAAGACAGATGTGTGCTAGGTACCAAAAACAGATAGGAAGGTGCTTTCAGTGGGGCTGACATTGCATTAGTAGGAGAAAATGCATACACAAAATACTGTAATATACCACAAACTATTTGTGCATAAGAGAAATTAAATGATGTCTTTCTTCCATAACATTAGTTGCAAAGAGTCTCAGTGATTTGGTTGAGTGTCAGCAATGTTTGCAGGTTTGGTGACAGCAAGGGGCAGTATGCAAAGATTCTGGTGAGTAACATGTAAATCAAGTCTCTCCCACTGCTAATCAGTGGCCCCCTAGAACCCAGGTTTCCTCCTGCCTTCCAGTGTAGTACCTTTTTCTACCTTCACCTTTATGAAAATGTCTCCTGCCAAATGTCCAAAGAATTTTCTAGACCTTGATGAAAATTCATCTGCAAACAGAGTAGAACATAGCAGCTCAATATGAAAGGTGTGCCAGGACCACTACAGTGGTATAAGCTGCCTTCAAAGGTAGTGAGTTACCTGTCACTGGAGATCTTTTCAAACAGAAGCTCTATGGCCACTTGTCAGCAATGAAATCAGGTGGTGAACTTGATAGAGCACCGGACCTGAAGTCAGGAAGATCTGAGTTCAAACTCAGCTTAAGACACTTATTAACTGGATGACCCTGGACAAGCCATGCAACCTCTGTCTGCCTCAGCTATATCATCTGTAAAATAGGAATCATAATAGCACCTCTTTCCCAGTGTTGCTGTAAGGACCAAATGAATAAATATTTGTGAAGTACTCTTCAAATCTTAAAGTATTCCTAATATAGAAGGGGCACCTCTTAATCAGGAACATGTTGAACTAGACGACTTCTGAGGTCCCTTTTACTTCTGAAGCTCTGTAATTCTGTAAAAGATTGGTTATAGTTCCAGGTCCTTCTTATCCTGTATCACATGTTTGAAGTGAGAATTCAATAAATGTGTGTCATACCTGGAAATATAAGCTACAGTAAAAACTCTATCACTCCAAAGGTTTGTGGATTTCTTTTTAGGAAGAAAGGCTGATTTCCACTGTTCTGCATGCTGACAGATTCCCACCAAGGCAATCTCTGGAAGAATAGTCTGAGAAATATCAGGGCTTTTATAAAGACCTGCTGAATGTAATCCTTCCACCTCTCACAGCCACCCCTCTTAGAGAAAATACAAGCAGCCTCCCCTTTCTAAAGTGTCAATGGACTGTATTCTTCTCACTAGCCTTTGGCAGTATGCCCAGGATTTCAGAGTCTGATATTGCACAAAGCGAGGGCTGTGTCTAGTTATCATGAGGCCCTCAAATCAGTCCTTGAGTGGCATTAGTGAGTACTACACAGCCAGGAAATGAGAAGCCTTGTGAAGGTAGGTGATCTTTCTCCTTAAAGTCTGGCACTGGCAAGTGAGATTTTGTCTTTGTGGAATGAGTTGCCTCATAAATGACAAGTGTTTGGGGGGCCAGGCACATATTATGGCTGACAACAGGGAAAATGAAGTGCTCTAATAAATCTTCTATTTTGACTTTGGGGCTAAGCCACGACAACTATCTGGTGACAGAGTCATCTCGATGTTATGAAATCCAGAGTTTGAACACTAGTGGCAGCTCCTTCCTTCCTTCCTTCCTTCCTTCCTTCCTTCCTTCCTTCCTTCC